>NC_133577.1:99389722-99624722 GCF_964106895.1 Numenius arquata
TTCAACATCACCCATAAAATGTGGAAACTCCCAGTCCTGTTAAAAAAAGAAAAGTAAGAGCCTAAATAAAAGCTTTCATGGTC
This sequence comes from Numenius arquata, assembly GCF_964106895.1. Lineage (NCBI taxonomy): Eukaryota > Metazoa > Chordata > Aves > Charadriiformes > Scolopacidae > Numenius > Numenius arquata. Next base: position 99,389,806 of record NC_133577.1, read on the forward strand.
TATTTTTGCCCTTTAAAATGGCTTAAATTAATAAAAGGGAAAGGTTCTATTTTTAAGCCTCCCATTATTAGATTTTCTTAATTTAAGTTTGACTTTAACCACTTGAAATAGAATACCTTGTTTATATTAGGTATTACAATATGATTTTTACTTCAGTTCCATGTAATTATGTGTTTAAAAGTTCACTTCAGAATGACAACATTGAACCCACTGACCCACCTAAATAACCTAAGCATACAAATACCTATACAGCAACCTTGCATTACTGGTTACAACGCCTGTTACGCATTTGGCAAACAGTTTACAGGCAAGAAATTGGTAAATGAGGCCTGACCTCTTCAGACCTTTCATATATTTGTATTCTACTTGTTCAACTCATAGGGTGTTTTCAGTATTTGGCCTTAAAACATCTAAATAAACACTCCCTGCGAGTGCAGGCCCTTCAGCATAAAGTGTCTGAATCAATCCAAACAGTTTTCTCCACTGCTGTATTTCAGCTGACAAGGTAATGCTGGAAATGTGGAAGCTCTTACCTATTATTACGCGTATTTTGGTAGCATGCGGTTACACAGCTGAGAAGGAGCTGCATTTAAAGGAATTTTTTTGCTTGGTTATGTGCGCCCACCATCGGTCACTTGAAAATGGGTATAATAGTGCGGCTCATTACAGCCAAAACTGAAAGCTGAGCACTAGTGCTGGAATCAGTACAATTACTGCCAGAGTGGTTACTCTCATGCGGCAGACTGTTGGTGGTCTGCTGCTAAAAACATACTGGCCCTGTTCCCATGCATACACCTGGATTTGTATCCCACCAGCTACTGCAACAAGCACTTGAATTGCTAAAAGTAAAATAAAGGAATCTGAAATGTGAGGAGCTCTGTGTCTTGTGCTTCCTTCACATGAAAACCATTCCAGCACAGCCATCTCCCCAAGAGAACCAATTCCAATTCTTTTCAGTTTTATAAGACTGGAAAGTTTCCTACCAAGGTAATGAAAAAAAAAAAAAAAATTCAAAACTAAGTGTCATCTCTGAAAGATAACTCTCTATATATGACTAACTTCCAAGAATTGCTAAGCTTCGACAGTGGAAGGGAAATGGAGGAGTTTTATCAGCAGGGAATAGCATGACCCAAACACTAGCAGCAGCTGATTTCTGCTAACATATCATGATACTGAGCTAAATGGATTAACAGGAGTACAAGCAAGGAGAAAACCTGACCCTCTGCACCTGGTTCTTAATGTCCACAGTGATAGAGAAAGTGCCAATTTACAGATGCAGAAGATAAGAGAAATAAGGATGCTTTCCTTTTCCCTTATCACTAATGCAATGCATGCAACCCTGGTCACGAGCTATGGTAATAAGTGCCCAGCTGCACAATCCTTACACTGCACCTGCAAACATCCCCTTGCAGTCAGCAGACATTCAAAAAGTGCCCAAAGATAAAAATTTTATGAGTGTACTCTCTCAGTTCACAGTATCTAATATATATCTCTGGACTTGTGTCTCATGTTAATTCATACATGCTCTCACCCAGGAATAAATAGGAAGAAATACATTACGCATTCCTGAAGATAAACGAATGGAAAACTGTGGACTCTGCATTAGAAATAAGTAAACATGGGACCATAAATCCAGCCTCCTGCTCTTGCCTTGCCCCAGTGCTCCTGCAGTGCCTTTTGCTGATTTACAGACAATTTTTACAGAATTTTGTATTGGACTGTGTCTTTGCATCTGAGTTTTATAAAAAAGTTCAGCATTTTTATTGATCTGTATGAATATTACCTGATAATGAGTAACCAGAATGCCAGTTCTGTCAGACGTGCAACTTACTGTATTATTTGTTTCAGCAAGCAACTACTGAGACTGGAAAAAATTTCATAAAACAAAAGTAAAACAGAGAGATCCAACCCCAACAGTGTGCTACTGCTTATATTCTAAGAGACAGGTGAGTGGAGAGCCCATTAGAAAAATACATATTTGACACTTCAAACTATGGCTACCTTTCATGTATATATTATTTCACATTTTCTACACATATACCCCATACTGTGAAGCATGCCTGAATTGTATCATGACCTTTGTTACCCTATAGCCCCGTACTACGGTATTGCCATTGCTAGTAACAGGTTACAGGCTTTGTACTGAGTTTGCAAGGTCTCAGGACCAAGGCTTGTCAGGCTTGCCCTGTCTGAACTGTTCTTGACCTGCCCACAGCTTCACTTTATCGGGTTCAGCCACAACAGCGACTTTTCTAATTGACCAGGTGGCTACAGCTAATCTGTTGTAATTTTTTTATCCTTTTTATGGTGCCACCACGGTTTTACAACTTAAACACTATTATGTAGTATACTGAAATACCAGCCTGGGAGGACAGAAGGTATCTAGAAGTGAAGATATGGGATGCAGCACAGAGGAGGGCAGACAGGGGATGATAAAAGATGGGCACAGGCTGGCATTGGAGACTCCACGGCTATGAGCAACTCACCAGTGGTCAGCTAAAGAAATGCAGAACCGGGGCTGTACAAAACTGCTTGTAGGGATAACAAGGAGAACAAAGAAGTACCTGACATACGTGAAAGGTGCTGTGTACAGTCAACTTATCTGCAGTGTGGAGCTTCAGATCAGTGAAGAAAATGCAAGGTCTAAAAGTGTGTTAGCAAACACAAAAATGACCTCAAGTAGACTCCAGAGTGAGGAAAAAGAAACCATCAAGGTGAACATCATAACCCTCCCAGCAAAGGACTCCAGATACCAATGACACACTGTAATGCCCCCACTGACCCCCTCCAGACTGAAAAGGCCCGGGTCCAACCCAGCATCCTCAGGAGCAGGGGGAGGGTGACCAAAATACCAGGAAAACAGAAGAAACTAAGAAGTGCATGTAGAACAATTTTGACATTATTATTATTGTTGAAACTTTTTCTGCACAGAAGTATTATTTTCTGTAATAATTAGATCTCAACTAATAATGATTCTTCCATTACACTGTTAAAATTTAAATGATACTAATAATGAATTCTTGGCTTTATCTATAAGGTATTTCTTCTTTGCCCATAAATAATGTTTTGAGTGTAACACCTCTACCAGACTGACTATAAAATCTGTTATTTAAGAACAATCCCACTGGAAATAAAGAAACAAAATAAAACAATAACAACAAAATGAAACAAAATAAAATACAGACCATTTGAAAGCAATAGTTAAAAAAAGGAAACTAAAATAATGAGGTAAACCTACTGACTTCCATGACAGTCACTAGAGCCACAGCACTTCTTCTGTGCTTCAATTTAGGTGATTAAGTAGCCTTCAGGGCTTCATTTGACTCACAGCTTTGTGAGTGTGGTAAGTGTGAGCGTGTACTGTCCAGGCAGTGCCATTATCTCCTGCGGACACCTATCTGTATTAGTATTGTGGAGGGGAAGAGCAGATGACTACTAACTTTTCGGATTAATGCCAATATCAGGTTGTCAAATCCAAACCCAACAAAATGGCCATATTGCTATCTAGATTCTAAGAGAGTTGTCCAAAGTCTTTTGACTGTTACCATTATTTTCCTTACTGACAAACAAAAGACAACATAATTTTAGCAATATCCAAAAAACAATTTTCCAAGAAATTCAAGATAGCTAGTAGGAATGATCTACATTGTTTGTTAATAGGTACACTAACAGCACGAATGTACAAGCCCATAAATCCAACTGCTTCCCTCTTCGGATCACAGCTCAGGTCTGCATCATTCTTCTATACATGGTACTTCAGCTCTGTGGTCTCTGCTATCGGTCTGTGCTATCAGCCTGTGCTGGGACATGACAGCCCTCTGGGACATGACTGACACACTCTATGTTCTTTAAGTTCTCAGCTCATAGTTATGTGAAGTTCACTTGATCAGCTTTAGTCCTTATTGCTGAAGTGCCTGTAATCTGCCATATCTGGGATCTTGTTAGGAACTGGGCCCAAAATACCATATTTAGAACTCTACTTGCACAGTTTCAAAAATAAAGCTATACAGCCATGCTGTTCGCTCATATTTGTATCTCTTATACTGCATGAACAGATTGTTTCTTCTTTAAATCCATCAGCACAGCATTTCCAAAATTCATCTACTTCAGTGGTTTCCAACCTGGGGGGTCTGCAGCATACCTCTATGCAGTTTATGAAGAAGAAACTGACCCAGAACCAGCAGGCTTAAATCAGCTGCGCAGAGGTCTCTAACCTCACTGGCAAGTTTTGTGGGATGTGCAAATCAAATGAGGTTATTGCCTCGTTTCACTCTAGTCATGAGGAAAGGGCAGCCAGAGGAGGAATTTAAGATCACTGGGGGGTTCATCCTAGTGTTGCAATGGGAAGAGAGAGCACCTCTGATTGCCACCAGCTACCTCATTAAACCCAGAAGCACAGACAAAACTGGATGCTGCAGAACAGGAGATCGCAGTATTTTTTCTTCCCTTTGCTTCTAGTTCCCCAAGCCAAACAAATGCACACAATCCCTGCTGCAATGCCAGCTATTGGTTTAAGACCCTAAAATGGAGCTGGTGACACTGATTTGGTATCTCTTTAAGTGCAGATAGTTTTAGTAACAGTAACTGAGCATCAAAGCCAAAGACCTGGCTCTTCTCTGCCATCACCTGAGGAAAAGAGGCGGCGTTGCATGGGGAAGCCTTGTCCTGACCCTGAGCTGGGACCCACAGCTGCCATGGGGCTCCTGGCTGGCTGCTGGTGAGGCAACCCAGGGGCACGTTGGCAACACCCAGTGCCCCGGCTGGCTGCAGGATTGCTTCTTGCCACTTGGTGTTTTTTTATTGCAGGCTCCGGGCTGTGCCTCCCAAGCCTGGAGGACCAGGACCAGGTGCTGGCAGGATTCAGCAAGGATCATAAGCTGCCTGGGAGGGTGATGCTAGCTCTCAGCAGACCACATCCCATGCTTCATCCACACGCAACCCCACATCCCTCAGCCGCCAGCCCCTTTCCACCTAGGGAAAACTGCCACAGAGAAGGTGGGACTGGGATTAAAAGCTGGTAACGATTAATGGCAAACAAATGTGCCATGCTTTCATCTCTCCTCCTGTCTGAATGTAGCTCATAGGTCTTTGGTACACAATAAATATGAAATAACACTAGAAATAATATAAACACAGTTCAGATACAATCACGAAAGAGGAAAAACACACACTGAATATTTCTGCTTTAAGTAGTGATGATATATGCTGTATTTAATGCTAGGAACACATTTGTATTTTAAACCCCTCAGAATAATAAATAAGCAAAAACAGAGGGAAGGAATTTAGAAAATGCATACATGAATTTGTATATGAATGCTTGTTCCAGAAACTGCCTATAGCAAATTTCATTTAATTTATTAAAATCCTTTTAACCTATGAGGTAGAAGACTCTGCATTTTCAGGTATTTTTGCATCTCTTAGATAGCTTTGTTTCAGCTCTCAGAACATGGAGACAGGCAGACAGCTAGAGGAAATTTAATGAGAGGCAATGGCTATATATTTTTGCAAGTGTTTGAAGTAGCAAATGAACAGCTGGAATTCGGAGACAAAGGCTCTGTGTGGTTATCCTAACTTCCTCTGTGGTTATCTCTAACTTCACTGCAGTGCTGCAACTTGCAGTGATCCCTACAGCTGAGATCTCTGCAGCTGTGAGCTGCTAAAGTACAAACATCATTTTAATATTTCATTCAAACATACATAAGAAGGGAATTCAGCAGCCATGACCAGAATTCACTTTCATGCCTGTGAGATCAAATCTACCGCTCAGTTTCTGGCCTTGTGTTCTTTGCCAGTACCTTATCTAAAAAAGGAAAGAAGCTTGACAGGCACTGCAGTTTTTAGCCTTCACTAAACCAAAAACATACATCTACTCTTAATATCACCACCTGTATACTTGTATGGCTTCACTGGGGCTACTTAGCTCCCACAGTGAAAGATGACACATTATTTTTCAAAAGACCTCCTGCTTCACATTGGTACTGTCAGTGTTAACCTATTCATAGTTTTCAAATCCAGAAAGTGTTATTTGATCTGCTCATCTGTTTCGGTTTCACCTGCTTGGATTGTTATTGGCAATAACAATCAAAAAAACCCACCAGGAACCGTGGCACAAAGTCCCTAATTGCAGACACAGTTACACCTTTTATCTCTTAATCTTGATTTAAAGAATTCAAAATACGGAAAATCCACTGTAACAGTGGACTCACTGCTTCAGCGAAGCTCCAAGCTGCTGAGACAGAAGACTGAAGACAGCTTCCAGGACCAGAAACGGGTATAGAAGGGCTATCCCTGACTATATGGCAATGTAAGACACGGAGATACCCACAACCTTGCTGTTGCTCTCCATCACCTTTGTGTTTTTCTCCTCCTCGGTCTTTGCTTAGCTTCTTGAAGCTCCTGGCCTTTTTCTAGAACTGCCACTGCAAGTCATGCTCATTTTCCCCCTTATTTGAGAAAATGATAGAAAGACAGCAATAACTCCCTCCTTGAGAGTTAAAGCAGCAATATGGCCTCTTTTTATGTGTGTGCTTGACCTTGAATGAACCCTTCCATTAAAAAATCATTACAGAATCCTTTAGTCTATTACCCATTTCCGCTTATTTAAAGGCAACAATTTCCAGGCCACCCCAGTCCCAAACAAGCCCTGGGCCTCTGCACTTTGAATTTACACATTAATGAATTTTGAGCTGAGACAAAGCTGTGTATGCACATGTCCTCAGAACAATGACCCTTGTTACTGAAATGTCTGAATTTGTATTTAGCTTTTCCATAGCAAACTCAAAGTAGTCTCAAAATTTCAGACCACCTAAAATAAGAAATGCTTGCATTTCACTGAGACACGTATCCATGCCTATACTCACTGGCAGATGCCTGATTTGTGATAGACGGCACTCCCTCTCTCTCCCCTGTGACTATAGCTTGGGTATCATCCTCTATTCAGTCCTCACAACCTGGTAGTGCCTTGATACTGCAGATCTGATCTGCATAACATATCACAGATATGACAATTCCTATCAAACCCCACAGCTAAAATCTTTATCGAGACTCTCATCATCTGCTCTTCAGTTACATCGGCATCTTTCCCTCTGGCCTTCACAAGTGCAGTTGTTCTCCATCGATACAGAAATGCTGCTGCAAAGACCATTCTCCTAGTCTGTTTCTTTGACCATGTCACTCCTTTCTTTGATCAAATAAAATATAGGGCACTTCCTTTCATATTCAAATCCCTTCAGATCTTTCACTACCTTACGTACAGACTGTCTATATGACAGCTGCTCTTTCTATCAGTCTATAAATTCAGGCTATGAATCTTTTCTCTATTTAAAGAAACTTTCCCCTGTGCAATTCCCTATCAGCTGCAGAGCTTTCTCTTTTCTCAGTCTCTTTTATAATTCTTCTTTGCTATGAGAAAACATGAGGATGTCATGCATTAGGTATCCCGGATTACCTGTCATCCAGACCAATGAAATCACTATTGCTTATACGCACCTGTCTAACCAGCCATAACTCTTGGCATTTCTTTAGCCATAGAATTCTCCAGGACTGACTGGAGTTGTATTTTGGTTGCCTTTGAGCATTACGGAGCACAATATTGCCCCAGTCCTTAGTGACCATTGCTAGTTCCTTGATAGGACAAATATTGCTCGTAGTGTGAAGAATTAATGGCTATCCATTCTTTCTGTTACATTAGGAACAAATTGTGTTTGAAAAAAAAGCCAGTGCACAAGGAAGGATGGACACGAGAAGGTGTCTCATCTTGAGATGTGTAGTGACCAGGAACAACGGTAATCATCATTTCCCGCTGAGGGCAAGGACTGTTCTTTCTTACAGCTGCCCTTCAAATTTTAGCTACTCATGAGAGTCAAAGAGGAGCAAGGTGAAACAACTTTAACCATGCCAGAGGTGCAGCAGACATCATGAAGCACAAGCCTCTGTGCACACCCAGGATGTCCTGGGAGCAAGTCCACCAGTTTCTCCATCAGGCAAATGTGAGGTCTCGCATATCTCAGTGACACTGTGAGGTTCCTCTTTGTAACTCACAAACCTGTTGATTATCTATTCACAACTGCTGAAAATGCTGATTAAAAAAAGCTGCTCAAAAGTAAATGATCTTCTATTTTGTCTCCGAGTTTCTCCAATTTTTGTAAGCCTTTACTCTTGCTTCACTGTGTCACTTGTGTCTGATCTTGGTTGACCTAAATAGCTATCAGGTAATTCTTCTGGATGAGAAACACCAGTGTGAGCTTTTCCAGTTAATTCTTATAAGCTGCAAAATAAAGTGGTAATGTTACAATATTGTGTACCTGTAAGAGACAAAGAAATCTGTTCCTGCAAAGCAACCGTGTCTTGTTCCCTATATGAAACTTCCCTAAACCACCAGCAAGTCAGTTGTAATGTTTTTTTCTAACTACCTCAGTGACACACTTTATGAAAGCTATTTCTGTGGTGAATAGGAGAAATGAACATTCACTAATAATATGCAATACTTATATTTACAGATTTCCTGACAGTACAGCTTGCTGTCAAAGGCAATCACTTATGACAGAGCAGTCAATCTTTCTGGCACCCTAGAAGACCAAATACCTGACTATGATGTGGAGAGTAAGAACAAATTTTAAATACATTGCTATGTAATCATCTTCAACAATATGAGTACATATGCACTAATGCACATATCACTGCACTGTGGAACTGTGTATATACCCACATTGCAGCTGAACAGTAATATGAAATCTGGAGCATTTCAGGATTTGAAAAGACTCCTAATGCCATTTGTACCGATTTGAGAAAAGTAAGCTCTACTTAGAGCTCTGAAGTAATTTTGTATTAAGGCAACTGTCTCCAGATAATTTCAGCTGCATTAAAAAGCATATTGTCCCTTTCTCTTTCCAAATACCTACATACATGAATTTCCTTATTGCCTGATATCCAAACGCTGTTTTTTAGTGTTGCCTAAACCCAAGAAGATAGATTTGCAGTAAAATACCTGAACAGATATTTTCCTCACTATGAGCTTTGCAACATAATAAAGATGGTGTTATAGAAATGAAAAGTATCTGGAGCAAGGGGATTACTATATACATTGCTCACTGTAGCTGGAACGTAAATCAGCTGCCTCAATGTTAGAAATGGATGACTGTGGAGCTGTTCTGAACAAAATTCCTTCAGATCATATGTGCTCTGAAGAGTTCTGAGAAAATTTGGGGCCAGTTACAAACAAACCTAAAAACTTGCCCTGTGATATTAAGCACGACATAGCATCAAGTCTGAGGCAGCAGGTTTGGACCGATGGTCTCAGTTTGCAACTTTCATCCAATTTGTTTTGGTTTAGCTATAGCTATAAATTACACGTGTGCTTGTGCAGGGTTCAACTTACTGTGATTAAGGCAGCGAAACAGTAACAGTAATTTTCTATTGAAGAAAAAAGCAGGATTATATGCTGCATTTGACTGATACAGAGAAAATTAATAGAGCTTAAAAAGATGACAGAAGTAAAAGCAGTGAATGAATATGGAACACAGGGAGAAATGTCTCATAAATTTAAATGTAGGGTTTGCAAACGAGCCCATGCAAATTCCCTTTCCTTTAAAATAATCAGTAATAACTCTTTTCCAAAATTATTTTCCTCCTCATAACTTGTGCTAATTAATAGACTTAATATAGAAGGAAAGAAAAAGGAAACTGTGTACAAATGTTGAAAGAAGACTTCACAAAATGTAGCTTACTGCACTGAAGTGTTTGTTTCAGGGACAACAGTAATATGGGGTATACTTGGTCTTCCCAGATTCCTCTCTTGCTTTTTAGTTGAAGTTAAAATAATTTTCTGTGTCCTGCGTTTTAGCCTGCTAATAGGATTAGCAGCTGCAGTGTACTGTACTTGTGAATGAGATGCCTTCATTTCCTGAAGGCAACATATCCCGTTCCTGAACTCCTCCTCCACGCTCACTCTCTGCCTCCAGTTTTATCTTCAAAAGCTGTGGTGTGGCCATTAGGCACATCTGTTCCAGAAGTAACAGCAGCTTGTTTGGTATCAGTTGGGGTGGCAGTACGAAATGCATACATTAGATTTGCATAGCCATTATGCAAACACATCTGGGTAGCAAAAAAAGAATATAAGGAAACACATAAAGCTCAGGAGGAGTATATGTCAAAATAAAATCAGCTTCTCTTGCATATCAGTGTCTCTGTGATGTGTTTTCAAACTTTCATCAACAATCTAGAATACAAGTAAAAATGGATATAAGTTATATGGGTGTTTATTCTGTCCATGCTTCCTTGCATTATACATGCTGCCACATCAGTCTTTAATATTTTTGTGCCAATTAGATTGCCATTCACCAGGACGGGAACCAGCATACAGCTTGCTCCCCTGTAGCCACCTGCATTTAGGGGTCCTGAGCTTCAAGCTGAATCACACTCATGGTGTTTCAGCTGAGTCCCACTCCAGAAGCCTGATGAACCACTCACAGCTTTTCCATACATGCTGCAAAGCAGATGTCCATTCTCACACTGAAGTTCTTCAGAATACATAAGCCCTAACTGGCGACAATGGCTGGCCATTGGATGACCTCTGAATACCTTTTCTATATTTCTCATGATCTACCTACGTTTTTCCATGAATCACAATAATTTAATAACCGTATGAGACAGTTTCTCTTGACTCCCTCACCAGGTCAGGAAGCTAAACAGCAGAACGCTAACTGGGCTGCTCTGGTGAGATGCATCCTCACCAAGTGGGAGCATCTCCCTTCACCACCTGAAATTAAAACTCAGTACAAACCACTACCTATTTCAACAGAATTTGAATAGAATGATCCACCCTTCTGATAGAAATGGAGTGGAAGAGTTCTAGAAAGTACAAATCTATGAAAACAAAAAGAAAGATCCTCCTTAACTATGCTGGTGTAAATACAGACTCAGTCCAGTGCATGAGATACAGACTGTCAAATTCAGTAACAACAGACCCAGAAAACTATGTCTGACCACAGAACTAAAACAGCCACCTCAGAGTCCTCAGCAGCTTGTGGTGGCCAAAGGGTTTTCTGCCTTACAGTGTCCTCTCAGAGACCGAGATGCTGAACTCACCAATCATCTAGATAAGGAAAAAGGGATATGAATACAAAAGTGACCCCAAGTTTAACCCAAGAGACTGTGAAAGATAAAATGAGAGGTTCTCACACCGATAGTGGTCCTGTCTCAGCTAATTTCTGGTGAGTACAGAACTCAGCACTGGATCAAGGCCTCAAAGTGCTGTACAGTGTGTTTTTATAAGTGTATTAAAATTTAACTGTATTACTCTATTATTTTAAATAGTTTCCCAATTTCTAAAAGAAGACATTCTTTCATTACAAAACAATTTTATGAATCAGACACAAAACATGCTTGTCTTCAACACACAGAAGCAAAATTACAGGAAGATCCCGTCACTAGAGAACCACTCTAAGATCTTTGTCATGAGACACCCTTATTTCATTTGACTAAAGGAACTTTGAGAAAAAGAAGAAAACAATAGTCTCCCTATGTAAGTACAGGTCTACTAGTTTTATTATTTTCAGTAATAATAAGAAGCTGTATAAAACTTGTGTGCTGCTTGGATTATGATACTGTATCTTGCATAAAGACCACACCATTACATTAGTCATTGACTGCAGCTCAATGACATGAAATATCCTCTTATTACAGAGAGTGTATGTCACTTAATAGTTGCAGAAATTATTTACTTAAGCTCTCCCCTTCCCATCTGCCCTCCCCTCTCCAAAAATCCATTCATTTTCTTATCCCTTGGGGAAATGTTGCCAGTACTCTCTGTATGCTATGCATACATAAATTACATGCCTTAAAGAATGAACAAAATCATAAACCCAAAAATATAGCCTCCAATGTGAATAAAAATTAGGGAAGATAACTCTTCTCTACAGCTTCCTCTCTGACCCCAATGCAAAAGCTCTCTTCATGAATGTGAGAGAAGAAAAATGCAATTTCAGCTTTTTATACCAAAGTGATATATCTGCCTTTGCCAAGCGTATGCAGAAAACATGAACTTCATCCTAAAAGGTTTTCAATGTTTAGAAACCTCCTGGGAGAACTTGTCAAAAACACAGCGAACCAAGTTCTAATTGCACAAACTCACCCTGGTCTTGACAAACAACAGTTTGGTTTGAATTTCAAAACTGTTCCCATCAAAATCCTTGGGAGCAGAGAGAATGTTGTTAAGGTGTCTTTTTGAATCTCAAAGACAAAATCAGAGGCTGGTGGTGTGCCTTGAATGAATTAAAGTGTTCTCCTAATGAGATATGAATCTAAATATGGCAACTATGCTGATCACAAGGAAAGCCTGAATTATAATTTAAAAAAGTTGACAGATGAGACAGGGTGGACAACCTCAAAAGGTTTGGAAATTCAGTGTAGATAAGAAACCATACATACAGCACTTGGCAGAAGCTTATCCAAACTAACAGACCCTTCTGAAGGATGCCCTTCTGCAACCCTTCTATTCAGTCTTTACTTTTGATCTGCAAGAAATCCCTTTCCCCCCTCACTGCCAATGTTACTTTTGAAGACAACTTGTTCATTTCCTTCCACGTAGAATTTTCTTTGGGGTCAGCTGTTGCGCCCCACAATCCCCACAGTCTTTTTGGAGCAGAAGATGGTCTCTTCCACCATCTGTTGTTACAAAAATTTGGCTCTCTTTCATCTACCCTCATAACCTTCCATCTCCGAAATCTTTGCCACTAACAATCACACTTATGTGCTATTCCCCTTACTATATTTTCTTCTGTAACTTTCTCCTTAACATCTGTAAGTGCTAGACTTAATTCAGTAGTTCATATTTTTATTCTTAAGAACTTTCCTGACAAACGTTTTGGGAAACAATGTGTTGCCTGCTCTCAGAGATGTTGTTAGGAGGGCAGTAAGCAGATGCAATATGCTGCCTGCAGATAAATGCGTGTCTTCCGAACTTTCAAGTATGACTCCAAAACTTTTAATTACTGGCATCAATGAATCAAGGGAGCTACATTAGAGCAGCTGAGTGATTACTCTCTTAGTATGATTAATAGACCAGGTGGGGTTTTAAAGCAAGTTTCTGCATGTGTATATGCATGCAAAGGAGAGGTAGATGCAAGTGTTTTAGAGGGAGTTTCAGTTTAACCAGTCAAAGCCATACCATGCAGACAGTTACTGAAACTTTCTGGACAGGAAAATATAGAATTCAAGCATTATTTGCAATTGTTTAAAGAAATGCTAAATCAATTTTCTCATCAGAGGAGCTGTTTTAGAGCAATTCTCCAAGTCAAGATAATGAATGAGCTGTTCTTTCACAGCATTCCTCAAGGAGGAATTATCCCAAATGATACGGTTACTTAATATGAACATTTATAAAGGGACAGTCATTATGCGAATTATGTATTTTACATAATTTATTTCAACTTCCAGTTTATAGCAGCACTTTTATCTTTTTTTCATTCAGCGATAAAGAAGGCATCAATTATAATTCTCCTAGCATGTCTACAGAACAAATGTCTGTTAGTGAAGTTGCTGTGCTCATTCAAACATATAATTATGCATCAGAGGGTCCTGGACAATCTACATTTACCAAAATAATGAATAGATAAAAACTGCACACTTAATTGTAGCAGTTTAGGTATGAGAAATGCACTAGAAAATATATTTAGGGGCATCCTGGTCTGTAGCAGTGATACCTACCATGTGATGACTATTGGCCGGGCATTTCTGCTGTTAAATATGTAAACCCACTTAGAACCCAAAGAGCAATATTCTTGCTGCCCTATTTTGAAAACAGAGACTATTGTTTTCATGTCTCCTCAAACTCAGTACATTTTTACTGAGGTTTATGCTGTTTGCATGTGCAAAGCACAGCTGCAAAGAATGCAAGTATGAAAGAAATATGAGCAAACCAGAATATAACAAGCAATTTAAAAGATTCTGTAATCAGAGGTGGAGAGGTATAACGCAGGAAAGCAATTTAGAGCCACACCACAGGTTATTGTTACAGTAATGTACTATTTAGGAATTAAAGACTACTGGGCTATGGGTCTGCATCAGCATGCCTGACAGCAGAGGTTGGCCAAATGTTCTGGTCTGGCCTAAAAGCAATTGCACTGGCTTCTACAAGCAAAAATTCAAAAGCTGAGTTATTAAAAAAATAACATTTGCTAACGTACTTTGGCAAAGACCTTGCACATGCTGAGGGGATCTGAGTACTCCATCTCATAGTCTTTCCACTGCAAATCACGGATATTCACAAAAGACAGACTTCCCTGATCTGGGCTACAAAAAACACTGTTCAGAACAGAATTTTTTAAAATCATGGCTCAGGTGAGCATTGTGGAAGATCAGAAGCTCCTATAGTTACACAGCTCAGGGGATCCGTGAGGCTTGAGGACACAAAGCTCATCGTAACATTTTCCTGCCTTGCAATCTTGATCAATGTAAAGGTTGATCAAAGTATTGACTACTCCTTAACAACTACTTAGAATGACCAAATGTCCTGGTTTCGGCTGGGATAGAGTTAATTTTCTTCCTAGTAGCTGCTGTGTTTTGGATTTAGTATGAGAATAATGTTGATAACGTATTGTTTTAGTTGTTGCTAAGTAAGGTTTATAGTAAGGCTTATATTAAGGACTTTTTCAGCTTCCCATAGAAGCTGAGAGGGAGCATAGACAGGACAAGCTGGCCAAAGGAATATTCCATACCATAGACGTCATGCTCAGTATCTAAATGGGGTTTGGCCAGGGAGCAAGAATCTGCAATTGCTGCTCAGGATGGGCTGAGCAATGGATCATTGGGTGGTAAGCATCACTTTTCTTGGATATTATTTTAACATTATTAGTAGAATTATTTTATCTTCCATTACTGTTCTATTAAGTGGTCTTTATCTCAACCCACGAGTTTTTGGGTTTTTTGCTTTCTTTCCCTCTTCTCCCTGTCCTACTTGGGGGGGAGGTGGAGTGAGTGAACGGCTGCGTGGTCCTAGTTGCCAGCTGGAGTTAAGCCCCACTGGAGTTAAGCAACACTAAACGTTTCATAAGAAACTCAAAATAACAAGTTCATGAAATAGGTAGGAATTAACTGCTCATTCCTAAAATGTTCATAACTTTTACCTCTCCGTTTATCTGCATTTCCCAACTTCTCCTCTGAGTTTTCCTGCAGTCAGCTGCCTAACTTCTTGTTTTAAATGCTGAGTCAAAATACAAGGATAGTATCACTCATGTCACTCTTGTATATTTTGTAGCAACCATTTAAGAAGTAAGCAGTATTATTTCCTTCTTGATAAACAGATACAGTTCTAGTATATGCTGTCTCACACCTAATTCTAAAGACTTAATTGTTTTCTATGAATCCTTACTAGATACATGGAAATCCTTATGTTAACAAAAATAAGCAAAGCCTCATGAAACAGTTTCTTCGACAGTTATTCACAGAAAACTATTATTCAAGGCTCTGCTACCTAATTGGCACCAATGACAACATTCTGCTTCCCTGAAAACAACACCAAACACTTTCACTGTTTTCCGTGACTTAAAGTCAACTACCAATCACATAACTGATCTCTGAATTTCTCTTCTCATGAGTATGATTCTGCACAAGCATTTCTACCACTATGTGTTACCTTTAGAACTAGATCACTAAGGAAAACTGAGTTCATGTTCTCATTCTGACTTGAATGTTATACAAATCTATAATTTCCCCATAAAATATATTAATAATTTTATTTAATTTTCTTATACAAGCTGGAGGCCCATCTAACCTGTATGCCAGTATGGTTCTATATTACTTTACAGACATGGTTATCCCATCCCCAAGGGAATCTGTAGTTTAACTACCATCTTTTGAGACTCTCACTACTTTCCTGCCTTTCCAATAGCAATCTGTGTCTTATAAACTAAAGATACTGGTAATTGATAGAGTAAATAATTGCATTTGATTGATAATATTGTCCTGACAGGTAGTGCCTTCGGCAATACTCACTGAGGCATTCTTCATAGAAGAAACATCATAACTGTGTATATTTCCATTGGGACACACTGTGGAAACTTATTGACCAGCTCTGTATGTGGAATGAAAACTTTATTTTTCAGATCTTTTCAGTGTTCAAAGTTGCTTGTATTTACCAGTGCTATGTAAAGGAAAAGCAAGAGTTTTACTGCTATAAAAATGAATATGAAAATAAGGTTGAGAAACTATTACATGGAAGTGGCTAACTAATAACTCTGCTGAGACTCTGAGCATCACCACTGTGAACTAGGCATTTTGTCTGCAAATTAATACCATTGTGTCAAGTTGGAGTCACCGTTTGAGTGAAGGTTAAAAATGAAGCCAGGATGCTGGAGCACACTCCTGTGGAGCTGCAAAGAGCCTCACCCCTGTCGATATGAAATTCAGCAGGTGAAGGGGTCAGAGGCTGTTCTTCCCTCCCGACCCCTCCCAATCACAGAGCGACAGAGCGAGAAAACTCTGTATAAGAAATGCTGGTGATTTTCCCCCTTCTCAGTCCGGTGTAGTTCTGTAAGTGCAAAAGAAAGAAATGTAAGAAACTGTTTGTTCTATGAGAAGAGAGTTTTTTTGGGGTTTATTTTGCTAGAGGAACTCGTACAACCCCATACCACAAGAACACCCAGTTCTGTGGCAGGTGCCATTTAGAACAAAGACGGAAATCACAGCGCTGTTGCTTACTGTTCAAGTCTGCCTGTGTACAAAATACTGATTTCATTTGCTTATAACTTTTCCAAATTTAACTGCTTGGGTTGAACAGAGCCCATGCCAGGTGTCTGCCTCAGGCTGATTTTTTTTCTGTTCGGTTCTATGTTTCTGTTTTAGGGTTTTGACATTTTCAACTAGCACCATTCAAACACTTCTGAGAGGAAGACCAAAGAGAAAATATGCTGCTTTTCTTTGTAGAAATGCCTCATGCTTTGAAGTAGAGACGTACAGTTTAGTAAGGGAGTAAGTTTGTGTCAGAGATGTGCCTTTTGCTTGCCTGTGAATATTTGCCCCAAACTGGAAGAGTTTAAGGTGCCTTTGAAAGTCAACAATTATTATACTTGCAAGAATTTAGCTAAAGTCCTAGGACTGTGTCTGCATATGGAGGCAGACACCTGCAGCTGAGGGTAGATGGGAGCAGGAGGGCTCCCGGCCCTGTTAGGTCTATGTCTAACAGGGATGCAGTGGCCCAAGCCCTGTCCTCTTTCCTCCGCAGCAGCCCCCTCCAAGAGGCCAAGCAGAAGACTTGGCATATCCACGTGCAGCCACATGGTTAAAAGAAGGCTGTGTCCACCTGGGCCACACTGTGAAGGGGAATGAAAGCAGAGAGAAAAAGTTTTGATAGAGGCTGTATAAAGGGAGTGGGAGGAGGGGAGATACTTAAATCAGGGCAAGAGGGTGAGGTGTTAGAAAGTATGGTGGGGATGGGAGCAGGAGGTTGGGACTGGCTGGCTAAGGAAAAGAGACTGACCTGGGGAGAGAGCAAAGGGAGAAATGGAGAGATTTTGGACACCAGGCGTGGGGTGGATGATTAGGATTCACTGGATGTGGAGGCTAGAAATGAGAAACTCAAAGACTGAAAAGTGGAATTTTATAGAAGTAATGAGGTAAGTCACAGAACCAGGGATGAGGAAGACCCAGGATGGGTGCAGAGAGGAGACAGGGAGAGAGAGTTTGGAAACGACAGGCAGGAAAAGGCCAAGTTTGGGGAAATGGTCAGAAAGGCAGTGCCTCTTTGGCTCTGGAGTTTGGACTGGTCATCAGGACTCCAATTATCACCATTCTCTGCTGTTAACAAGCAAATGTGAAGCTCAGAAGCAAAGTACGTGTCTCCTCCTCCTTCTGAAGTGGCTCACAGGAAGCAAAAAAACATATGCTGCTATTAGCAGGTAGCTTACATGGCAAACATCTGTGCAGGGGAGCTAACAGTTCCAGTACCCTGATAAGGTACATCAGCTTCATATGGCGCACTTTTAATTTTGAGGATTCTGGTTTTTTGTACGAACTAAAGGAATTATGCACACAGAAAGGCCTGCATCAAAGGAACTGGGTGGAGGTTTCAGTGGTGAAGACTCATGAACTACGAGACGACAGGCTAAGGTTATCCGTACCATGTATGTATGGCATGGTACAGTCCTTACATAATTACATGATCACACACTGTTTGCTCCAGAGAACACGACCCTTTATCATTAAAGAGGATCGAATTTGTGACTGTAAAGTGGGAATATATAGTGACAGAGACCCCTGTAGTTCTCCTGTACTCTGCATCTGCTGCACAAGCTGGGAGGTGTGTGAGAAGGGTGTAAATGCAAGAGACTGCAGCAGATGTGAAAACATTTACCTCTTGTTACAGGGATCACTGCTGCCAGGAGTAACTGAATTCGGCCAACTCTGCTGTGACATGTCTGTGAGATTTTTGAAGTGAATTTCTAAACCCAAACTATTCCCAGGCAGATATAAATTGTTTGCCTTTTTTTTTTTCTTCTTCTTTTTTTCTTGCGTGATTGCTTCAAGATCCCACCTAAGCTTAGATTTGTTCAAGTGACAAGAGCCCATGGCTGGCATTGAAATCAATGAGAGCTGGACCTGAATATTTCGCCACCTGGGAGAAGAGGAAGGGCTGATAAATTATCCATATGGATAGCAAGAGTCTTGTAGTGCATAGCACTCCCTAGATAGGACTGCCCTGTACTCTTTTAAGATCAGTGTAAAAAGTAACCAGTTTTTTTTTAATGAAGCTAAATATATGACACCATTATAGCCATCACTCAAAACAAGCAAAGAAACTGCTTTTACGACTGCTTGAATTCTTCAAGGGAAATAGAGCTATCTGTATAATAATATATAAGATTACATCAAGTAAATATGTGGCTCTGTCTACTCCTAATAAAATAATATGCTAGACCCTCCTCTTCTAATTAGCTAACCGCTCAGCTAAGAGATGGGTAATATAAATTTCCATAATAATGCCCTCAGACATCTAAAATTAGGGAACCTTTGACTTTAATCTCTTTGTGCCTCAGTATAAAATGTGGACAATAATGGACAATAATAATCCTATTGTGAAGGCTATTGTGAAGATAAATACATTAATGTTTGAAAAGCCCTTAGGAAGTACAGCAATGAGTGTCACAAAAAAGCCCATGAAGAAATGAATGATTTCATCTTCATATCAAGGTTTCAATAGTGTGCAATAAGTAAGGCCTGGGGCCACACACCGCACAGAAAGGGTAAACCAAAATATTGAATAGCTTCTCATTAAGTGAACACCATTCATCCAGTGCAGCAAGTGAGAGAGAGGTCCTGTGGAAAAATGGGATGTGAATAGATAATTAAAGATTGTATCATAATGCATACACACAATAGGGGTGAAATGTTTATACCAGTGACCTTAATTCTGGCATCTCCTAACTTCTGAATGCATGACTCTGCAGCCTCAGTAGTGTTGTCTCATTTTAACACTATTTTTTATGTGTAACTGTATTTTTGTTGCTCGAATCGACATCTGCTCATTTCTGATGCTAGACTTGTTTGTTTGATGCTTTTCTTTCTCTCATCCCCTGTATTTGGAATACTTTGTCCAGATATGCAAATCTTTGCAGCCTGACCTTGAGAAATAGTAGAGTTTGTATAATTTAGATTAGTGCAGTAATTGTTTGGCCCAGATGCCAGAAACATCCCCAAGGGTATTAAACATTCGTTCAGAAGATGTAGCTGTTGCTTCGCAACTTAAGGTCAGGACAAAAGTACCAACTCGCAGCCAAGAGAATCTGCTGCAGCTCTCGCCTGGGAGGCGGCAGCCACAGGTGGCTGGCGCAGCAGCAAAGAGGCTGCCTCCTGAAATGCTGCGGGGCACAACCTGGACACACAGTCTGCAGAACCCAGCCTGAATCAGGGCCATCAAAAACTACTTTTGCCCACTTGAGATGGGACAACAAACAGTCCCTTTGACTTCCTCTAACACCAACTGCCTGAGAAAGCAGATCGCTTAATCACTTCTTTTCTGCCACCTACTCCTAAATAGATCGCCTGCTGTACACGGAATCACTGCTGCTGCTGAGGATTGTTTGTTTCTCCACTTTGGGCACACAGTTCTGAAGTGAAATGAAATTTCATTATAGAGTAATGTGTGCTGCACATTGTATATAGTCAAGCCTGAAGACCACCTGAGAGAAACTAAAAGCAAAGAGCTATCCAAGGAGGATTATAGGATTATACCCTTAAATCCATAGCGAGATGCATTAGAAAGAGATATACACCGTTTCCTCATTTTCATCTACAGGCGATAAAATGGATTACCTAGACACAAATTTCCATCATTTAATTCCTCGTGTGGTATCTGATGTGGGAAACATCATCATAGCAGAACTCATTGAGAACTGATGGAGAGGGAAATTGAAGCCAGTTTTGTATGAAAGGAAGAGCTAGAATGTCTCTCCTGAAAAATGAAATAAAATCACAGCCCAAAATGACCAGTACCAGCTAGAATGTGTACAGTGCTGTCTTCTGGATTACTGTATCACGTAATTAATGCCAGGGGGGATACAAGCCATAAAGGCGCTGAGAAATGCAGTGCTCCATAGGCTTCTATGGTTCTCAAAGAAGAGATGGAAACAGAGTTGGCCAGGACAGGATAAAGGCTTCTTGAACGCACAAGCCGAATTTGGCTGGCTGCAGCAGAAAAGCAGCTCTACCAGGTTTGAGCCACTGAAACCACGCGAGTGCTTCATGCTGGGAGTGAGGCTCCACCACCAGCCTTTGCTCTGTGACTTCCTCTGTGCACTGGTGCACCATAGAGCGTTGCTGGCTGGAGAGAGAAGACTTTGGGGGATCAAGCCAGTTTCAAGTCCTCCTCCCCACTGCTGAGCTACCCTGCACGGCAGGAACAGCCATGGTCTTTATTCAGAGACAGAGACCTGCTTGCAAATGACTGCTTCGAGCTGGAGGTGGCCAGGCATGGAGCTGCAGCCGTGGCTGCAGGGACCAGGCATCTCTCTCCCTTACGGCCCTTGTGACCACATCAAACTGCCCGCAGCAACCTGCTGCCTTAGGACACGGACAGCCTCGCTCAGAGCCAGTCCTGAAAGCAGCTCTTTAATTCTCCTATCTTCATCCAGGGAGAAATGGGTTTGGTGTCTGGTGTAACTGAGTTCAGAGACCCTGACAGCTTCACCTTGCATTGATTGATAATGGATAGTCCCCACCATGTCTGCAGCTGCCCTTCTTGCTAACGAAGTGCAAAATAAAGGCATAAGGAGCCAGCTGTATTCATCACAGACTACCTGAGGCTATGTTGCTCTGGCATCAGAGGTATCAAGACAAATTCAGCATTACCGGCTACTGCAGCAAACAAACAAGTGTTGGGGGAAGGAGGTAAAAAATATAGCTCTTTCCCCGTTTGATTAACATAGTTTTTTTGTCTCTGTTTGTACCGTTTCAACAATAGCAGCAATGTGTTAATGCACCTACAGCACCCGTTGGCTTATACAAGGCTCTAAGGAATCTTAATGAAAAAGTATATTGCATATACTATCTAAGTACTAGGAAAAGACAGAGAAGAGATTAATTATTTGGGGACCAGTCAAGACATAGTACAGCCCAAAGTCAGCTGCAGTGCACTACTGCGACTATTTGGGAGACTCTATGGGCATGTTGATTTAGTTGCTTTGCTGCTCCAGCGGGAAACACATATTCACACTGTGTCATGCAATGCTGGTCCCCAATCTACTTGTCTGATCTGGTAAGTGTTATGCTGGAGAATCTCCTCTCCCTAATGAGCGTTACAGGATGGGCAGGCAAACACGGTCAGATTCCAGAAAAAAGAAACTTTTTAGCTTCTGACCTGTAGGAGACTAGAAGCCTGGTTGACTTAAGACCACACTTACACAACACCTATGACCCACAGGGAGATGACTCCAAGCACAATACAGCTGAGTAACTAAATGTTGGTTCAAAATCAGAAACCACCGCAACTATAATTTCAAATTGCTAAAAGCACTGGGGAATACTTTCATTCCTCTATACATATGGGAATGAATTCCTTATTGATAGATTCAATAAAATATGATTCTAATAGACGCAAAAATATCTAAAGTACTCAGTATCTCAAGACACTCTGTGATTAACTATGTGTCCCTTTCATCATACAAAGAAAAGCAGCAGCTTTATAGCATGTTAGAAGAACTCAAAGGCAATAATAGTAGGCATGTCTTTTTGTTGAAGCCTCATATAACATTCCAAGGAAGTATAAACAACTGCCATTCAATCAGCTTTGCAGAAATAATGAAGTTAGACCAACAATATCAGGCATATTCTTGTTTCTGTTCCTCTCTAAGGTTTGATTAAGAGCAACCAAGCTGGTTTTGCTTTTTGTCTTCACTTGAACTCAGTACTGCTGCTTGGTGGATCTGTATGCCCAGGTATGTCCTGTCACTAAGTCCTGTAAATTCAGTATGCCACATAGCTAAATGTAAACTACAGAGACATAAAACTTATCTTAAGGCAACACTCTATCTAGTGATGGAAAACTGAGGTTTATCCTTCTTTTTTTAACTCGCAGGGTTGCATTTACAAATTGCATGCAATTCTATCACTTGGAAAACAGCTGAACCAGTTCAATCTCATCTCAGATTTTTCATTTTTAGGTAAAAGCCTGTGTAACAACGTTCATTACAAAGCAGATTTCTACAATCAAATAATATATTCCAGAGCATTACTGTGGAGAGTTGAAATTGTCTGAATGTCACAATTACTGTTATATCAACATATATCACTGCAATACAATCTTAAGCAATGCAACAGTCATCAGACATACACCCAACAATAACAAAACCTATCACACAGTGATTGTAGCAGAGTCTGACAAGACTCTCCTTGCAAATACAGATGAAAATAGTCCTGTGAAAGACTTGCAAACAATTTCCAGCTTTTGTTGTTCCTAGAATTCCACTTTTCTTTGTGCATTTGGGCTGGATATGATGGTTTCAGGGGACAGTGTGGGAAAATGTTAGGTTTGCTTTTAGAGAACTGCTTCATTATGTCAGGCAAATACCTGCACTGCAAAAGAAGGGCCTCAGTGTCACATGTATGGCATGTACTCGCTGTCAGAGCGAAAGGGAACGACTGTGACAAATGAGAAGCTTTTTCAGCTAATTCGTTTTGTGTGTAGTCATCTCAGAGCCAAGAGGCTCCAGCTGGGACTGGTGCCTGATTATGCTAGAAGCTGTACCAAGTCAGAGAGCATCCTTCTCTGAGCACCTTAGGGGCTAAGCAGACAATCAGAGAACTAGCAAAAGAAAAGAACTAAAGTTGTTCCTTTTCAGCAAATGAGGAACTGAGTCACAGAACTGAAAAAAAGGGCCCAGCCCTCAGCTGGTATAAATTGGCACAATAGGATTCAGGTCAGCACAAATACACCAAGTTACAGCAGCTGAAGCAAACCCTGGAGTTGAATCTGTAATGCCCAAGACAAATATAATGCGCCCAAGTTAGATTTAACTATCTGCAACCAGTGCAAAGGACAAAATGTACTTAAAAACAGTGTACTTCACATGTCTTTTTTGACAAATCCACAGCATAAAATGGTGGAGCCAGTTATCAAACTAGACAAGCACAGAACGAAAACACTGCAATATAAACCAAGACACCTCATTGAAAAGGTAGGGTATATAATGTGCAATAAGGGAAAAAATACACCCATCTTTTCTCAAGGGAAAAGGATTTTACTTATCATTTTCTTAGTCCCAAAGTAACTGAAAGAGTTGAAGAAATAAACTGTATTTGTAGTGGGTTCTGGCAAGGGGGCAAAGGATTGTTTCAGGGATTTTCAAAAGGAATTTATATACCCAGTTGGATTTTGAAAATATTCCAACAGAAGCTTCTGGGTTTTAATTACACATAACAATGTTGTACTTTCACCCCCTCCTCGTCACCCTTCTACATAAACACTACATACAGTTCCATCAAACTCAAAGGATGTTTCCCTTCAAAATAAAACCAGTGGATTTCAACGCATTATTTTATTCTCTGACCTATAAATATGGTACATTTCCGTTCTCTTTGCCTTGTCCACAGAAAACAACAATATGAAGAGGCAGATGGGAAAGAGATGTGGAGAGTCCAGGCACCAGTTCCCCAGAGCCTCACTTCCCTGCCAGGAGAGGGACAGGGACAGCTTCACTCTGTGGGATGCTGATTCCATTTCTAGCTGCTCATTTCTGAGCTGTCAAGCAGGTTGATTCTGGGACCACACTATCTGGGACCACTCTAACTTGTCCCACTCAGTACATGATAGCTAGGAAGTAACCTACTCTCTTGATACCAATCAATCACAGACAGAAGACACGGGAAAGCTAACAGAAAAACGATGTCTGATGGGGTGGGTGGAAGCAGAGCTCAGGAGAGCTACTATTCTGTCTTCAAAATAGAAAGGAGCAATACCTGATACCCCCCAAACCAGTGACTTTCAGGGAAATAAAACAAAGCTTTTTGGGACCGAGAAATTCAGTGCAGATATAAATGCAAGGGTACCAGCTCTGGAGGCAGATTCAAGAAAAGGAACACTTCTAGAATAGGCAAGAAAGACCTGTGTCTGACACTGCAGGAAGAAGTGCCACAGTGCAATAATGCCATGAGAAATGTTATCAATATGTTGGTTAAACAGTGTTTTGGACTGTGCTCGAGTCTGTCACTTGAATTTATAGTAATAAATAAAGCAAAGCTGTAGATCAAGAGCTGGTCCCTTCTAGTCCTTCTAACTAATTGTTATTTTTCAGAATTATTTTTGAATGTTCTACACCAGTGCTAATAGAGAATGTTTCCATGATCCACAGAAGGATGAGGATGTAGAAAGGACAAAAGAAAAGGGGTAAGTCTTTCCCACGTGAGAGACTTTGCAAGAAGGAAGATCTATTACTTGCTACAGAAAGGTTTCTCCCACAGTTACCTCACTTGAACTTGTTCCCTTCTCCTTCAGAGACCTGCAGGCCATGGAAGGTACAGTACTACAGAGCCAATCCTCACAGTAGGGTTCTTCAGCAAACACTGCACAATTAGCTGAGTACAACCGTGTGTTCAAAATGTTTACCCATTTTTGTAATGCTGTCTGACAGGCATGTCTAAAATCTGCTAGTGAAGAGCAATGTACTCTGAGTGGAATGAAACACTCCACATAGTAGCTGAAAAAAGCAGTCTGGGGTATATGGCTCCTCCTTGTAAAACCTAGCCATATGGTAATGACTGGGGACACCAGTAATGGAGCTGGATCTGCCCTCTGTTTTATTAAAGGTGAATTCCCATCTATCCTGACTCCTCTAAAAAACCTGTCACTGGTCACCTGCCCTTATGGCTGGTGAAAAGGCATCTTGAAAGGGCAAGTAGTACATGATTAAAAATCCATAGTAACCCGTCACATACAGAAATCCTGAATGTCAGAAATCATGCAAAAATTGGTTGCTGAGTTCACTAACACAGGTGTTTCTCACCTGTGACTTGTATTTTATTATTGTGTTTTCAAATGTTACAAAACCCAGCAAAGCACCCTGACGTTCAAGTGCTCTCTTCTTCAGAAGCTGTTGTGCTGAATGGGAGGGTTTTAGAAGGAATTTTTCATTCAAAGTTTGGTAACTTCCTTGGGGACAAACAATGCGTTGGTACTTTTTGCTGTTGCTTGTTAGGAAACAAAAAAAAATTACATACCACTCTTGAATCAAATATACAGCTGAGAGGATCTTCTCTGTCAGGAATGACAAATTATTTTGTATATCCTGCTTTGTCTATGAACACAAAATCATTTCCTGCTTGTCTGTTTCAAAGGAAAACTACTATAGTTGTGTAGTCTGCTTAAAGCGTAAATCAGGATTCTCTTCTTGTTTGTATACATGTAAATTAATTCTATCAAATTACTGAGTGTAAATCCAGTTAAAAGTCACAATCAAATTACCTCTGCAAAGTTAAATAGATTTTCTAAAAACTCCCTCAAACTCTAAAAATCAAGTCTTTACCCAGTTTGTGTGGACAAGACCGGATTTCTACTCTATCTTTAACTATTCAAGCAAATTATATCTTCTATGCACTTGATGTTATGGGTGGTGTTTTTTTAATGTGCTCACACATCATACTAGATTTTAATCAAAACAGCCTCTCCATCAGCGTAAAACTGAAACTAAGTGGGATTGTCCCCGCTTTATGTATTTGTTAACAAGACCAGAGTATGTTCCATTTTGCTGATAACATTTCTATGTTACTGTTTAACAATGACATCTACAAGACATAATTAACATTACAAAGTAGCTAAATTAACTACTTTTGTTTGTTTGTTTGTTTGTTTGTTTTTCCAGGGAACTATGAAGAACTAGAATTAAAAACACAGGACAGCCAAATACAGATTTCTTCAATCTGTTAACTTTCTAATTCTCTTACTAAAACTCTACCAAAGACAGAAGACCAGACATTCTGCAGAAAACAAAACAAAAAAAGAAGTGATGGGCCACCCTTTACATAGGTTGATTTTCAACTGCAGTAGCAAGGAGTGATCTAGAGCTACGTGTTAAAACAATTTACATACAAAAGTATTATGACAAATAGATTTGAAAAATGGTTATTATTTAAAAAAAACAATCAGTGTCCTGATATCCTAATACCTACATAAGCAGAGATCCAGCACTAGGCATGAGGAATGTTGTTAATTATCTAACTGTCTTTGAGTTTAATTTCTTTCCAGTTACCCAGAAGGACAAAATTCTGCTCTCTTTATTTATGAGTATCCCCATTTGGTATTAATGGGATTATTTTGCTAGTTTGGTTAAAGATTAACATACAAGAGCTTTCTCAAAGAATCTCAGACAGAACTTCCTGGCTTCTGTTTAGTCCGCTCAGCCACTACAGAATTTCTTCAGTTTATTGAAGAATAAATTCTCCTTTTGCAATCAAATAGTATTTTCAGCTAGCTTTTAAATCCCTCAGACACTGTATCTGATTGTACTGTCAGATAAAAAGTTGCAGTAAGTCATACGAGTTGCAAGAATTTACACCAGGGGACTTGCAAAGCGCTCAGCAAGGTAGCTACAGTGTACGACTCTAGTCATGCTGAAAAGCTCCACAGTCTTTCAGAAGTCTGGAGAAACCTGTAAACGCCCACAAAAGACAATACAGAGATGAAACAATTCATCTCCCCTTGACATATGAGGTTTAATAGTCCAGCCACCACAGGCTCCTACCCATTAATAAAGTCACTAAGAACATGACAAGAACAGAAAAAAAAAAGAAAAAAAAAAGTTGATATATGGGCTAATGCATGAGTTACTGTCTACTTGCTCAAATAGAGGTATTCAGAATGTGGGACTGTAGTATTGTAGTTTCATTTTTCATATTTACTCCTTTAATTAACAGTTTTTCCATCACATCTTTGAGAGAGAGAACTAAATATGTGAATTTTTCATTAAGATAGTAAAAAGTTCTATTACATGATAATAGCATTACTACATATCCAGCTTTAATACGTGGTCTTGCACTCAGTCTGAAACTTAGGCTAAAAATATAATGATGCCCATGTACAGCAGTGAATGCTGTAGGTGCCAGAAACATGCATATGTTGGCATCTTGCCATCCCAATTATCAGGACAAGCATAATTAAACACATTGTGAAAATGACTAACTTCATCACTTCCATGCTGTGGAAAAAATAACAAACTTGTAGAGTTTTTACTTTCTTACTATAAGCAAGCACGTGTCCTTTAAAGTGAACTAATGCTCACCTGTATTGGACTGAATTTGATCTGTTGTTTTTCAGTTAGAAAATATGCAATCTCTATATTTTTAAAAAAAATAATCAATGTTTGGTTTTACATTGGATAAAACATCTTGACAACCAGGAATGAAATAATGCCTCTGTGCTGCCTCTCAAGCAATCTAAAATGGGTGTTATCTCTGATACACTGTCCTAGACCCAGTGAAACTTAGATTCCTTTCAAACCCTGGTCAGGCAGCAGTGGGAGAAGTGGAGATGGTTCTGTCTGCAAGACTCAGACATGCTCTAAAGAAGTCTCCTTGTTAAAATACTAGCAGAGAAAGGCTACTTTGGTTCTTTGACTGGCTGTGGAAATAGCTGATCGGGATCCTTGTAGAGCTGCAGCGCTGGACTCGAGCCATGCCACCCTCATAACGTTTCTTTTGGTTCTGGCTTAAGAGATGTTCCTCTCAGTTCATCATGTTGGATCTGTTTATTCTCCATGGAGACAAATGTGCACTTCTAGGGCATTTGCACGTCATCCTACTCCAGCTGTTAAAAAGCACCCCAACTGTATTTCATCTCTCCATTGACTATAAAAACACAGTGATTAAAATCAGGTGGAGATGGATACACAGCAGCTATCTAAACAGGCCCTCACAGTCCTTTTTCTTCACTCCAGAGAGGGTGGGTGTGAAGTGATGTGTCACAGCAAAGTTGGCGGAAGAGGTAGGAACAGAGCCTGAGACAGAAACCAACTGCAATAGCCATCCTGTTGTAGTCCGGCAACCTTCTCCATGATCCGTTTTCTCAGATTGTCTTAATATTTTTGCAGTCATAACTCTCACATTTACATTGCAGACACAAGTCTCTGTCCTCTACTCTGTCTTTCATCTGCACTTGTCTCCCTGACCATATTCCATATGACTGGATATTCCCTGAATTGCTGGGACTGGAGGAGTTAGTCTTGCTGGGAGTCAGCCAGGGTTTGTTGCAGGGTGGAAACCAAAGGTAAAAAGTGCACATACCCTTAAGCATCACTCATGTATGATGTATACTCATGTATAAGCTGTCCTTATTTTGCTCTTCACACGTCTGCCTGGGTTATGTCTAATCGAAAAAAGGTAGCTCTTCAGGGCAGGGACCACTCAGCCTTTATTTCTTTCTTATGCTCCACATAGGCTTAGATAAATATTAAGTTACAATAATATTAAGAACGCAAAGCCATCCTTTACAATTATGTGATTGTTTTTCACAGCATTGAGGATGGATTTCCAAACTCAATTGGTCTTCTCTTCTTGCTAAACACAGTATTAATGCTACCATTCAGAGGGGCAGAAAATGCCTGTAGCAAAAAATTAGATAAGACTTCATCTGTGCTCTTAGCATCAGCCTCAAACAGAAATTTCTTCATACTAACCTTTTTTTTTTTTCTTCTTTTTCTGATTTTACCAGTTTGTTGCCAAAGCTTAAGTTAGGAAAAAAATAAAAGTGAAACAGACAACATTCTTAGAAAGTGTTTCTAGATATGTGTAATTCTAAAGCGTACTTCAGTCAAAGGATCATGATCCTGATGATCTTCACTTGTGATTTAATACTTTGCTGTCTTGACTTTATTGCAGTAGCAACGCAATGATGCTAGAACTGCACTGTAAATAAAACATGCCAACTTTGTTGCAAAGTCCAAATAAATAACTTTAAATAAATAAATAACTCCATCACACAAACATCAGTCAAAAATGCAATTAAAAAGAGCCTCTTGCTCTGTGTTGTGAAAATATGAAATAGTACTTGGAACAAGCTGTTTCAAATAAAATTCTTCCCTATATTCAGCAACTCCAAGGCCAGAGTAATGGAACTTCATTTTTCAAAGTTGAAAGGATGATTTAATAATTATTTAGTATGAAGACAACTCTCTTTCTCCACCCTGCATACAATATCAAATTCAGTATAGCTTGATACATCGTGTATTTTCATTCACACTTTCATTACAGCCCTGTGAAGTACAATCATTTATTATACATTCTCTTGAATCTTTTTGAAACAGCAAACAAAATGTCAAATGCAAAGGGAGAGAAAAGAAAGCACCAGAAATCTTACTAGAAAAAGAGTACTCCCTTTCTTATCCTCTTTGTTCTAACCGTGAACCACAGTGAGCACTGAGCAGTGGTGGACACTGGAAAATAAAACTGAACTATAGGACTGTATGCAGCTTTAATGTCCTAGTACAGCAGTGATAAATTCTGAGTGCCATCACAGTGTAACCTCTATGGTAATTAGTCAAGCAATAGATATCTCATTAAAGAGAACTAAGTGTCTCAGAAACCATATTCGCTAGCAGGGTTAGTTAGTAATATATTGGAGACAAAGGACAGAATCACAGAATCACATGGGGTTGGAAGAGACTTCTGGAGATCATCAAGTCCAACCCCCCTGCCAGAGCAGGTCCACCTGGAGCAGGTTGCACAGGAACTTGTCCAGGCAGGTTTTGAATGTCTCCAGAGAAGGAGACTCCACTACTTCCCTGGGCAGCCTATTCCAGTGCTCTGGCACCCTCAAAGTAAAGAAGTTCCTCCTCATGTTTAGGTGGAACTTCTTATATTCAAGTTTGTGCTCATTTCCTCTTGTCCTATCCCCGGGCACCACTGAAAAAAGACCGGCCTCCTCCTCTTGACACCCACCCTTCAAGCATTTATAAGCATTGATCAGATCCCCCCTCAGCCTTCTCTTCTCCAGACTAAAAAGACCCAAGTCCCTCAGCCTCTCCTCATAAGAGAGATGCTCCAGGCCTCTAATCATCTTTGTAGCCCTCTGCTATACCATCTCCAGCAGCTGCCTGTCCTTCTTGAACTGGGGAGCCCAGAACTGGACACAGTACTGCAGATGGGGCCTCACCAGGGCAGAGTAGAGGGGGAGGATAACCTCTCTCGACCTGCTGGTCACACTTTTCTTGATGCGCCCCAGGATGCCATTGGCCTTCTTGGCCACAAGGGCACATTGCTGGCTCATGGTCATCCTATTGTCCACCAGGACTCCTAGGTCTTTCTCCTCAGAGGTGCTCTCCAGCAAGTCAGCCCCCAACCTGTACTGGTGCATGGGGTTATTTCTCCCCAGATGCATCAGTTCTTCTCAAATTCTTTGCTAAACTTGAGTTCAATAGTCTAACACGTCTAGGACTAATAGCAAAAGTCACTCAGGCCTTCAATGCTCCTTTTCCTTGCCTCAACCCAAATGACCTAATTCTTCCCAGAGCATTGGGTGAGTTATTCACACAAGGCTCAAACTACAGACAAATGGAAAGGGTAGAGCACAGCATCACATGAAGGAGGGTTTGGGCCACATACTTGTGACCCAGATTCCTTTCTTAACAGCTAGATTCAAAGGAGCAGGCAGCAGGCAGACTGCAGGGAATCATCTCCCCAGTTAACCTCACTGGCAGGAGACATTACAGTACAAGGACCTGTCATCAAAGTAAAGAAACATTCATGTGAAAGTGGAATCTTAACAGCGAATACTAATTTTAATCTATTAAAGTGCTACAACATGTGTATACCTAATATTGTAAATGCTTGAAATTTGGAAGTATTTCTTTCTTGTTTGGCTGAATTTCTCTCGTCCTCCTAAGAGAAGCTTTGAATTTACAAAACAACTAGATTCTGTTTCTTTCTCTGATATCATTTTTGCATAAAACACCTTCTAATGTCACAGAGTTCTTCCCTGGTAGTCTAGGAAGAGAAATCAGCAATGTTTTCACAATAAAAAGCCAGCAGGGTTTTTGCAAGTGACTGAGAATGGTGTTGTAAAGTGCCTGTACTAATTGCAATTGCAAACTTAACATTTATTTACCCCTACGTAGTCTTAGCTAAACACCATTTACTAGTGGAAATAGATTGACTAGGCAGCATCAGCAGCCAGAATGAATCATTAACAGAATGTACCTGCATGACAATAAGAAGGTCAAACACCAAGATGAAAGAAGCCAAGAAGGCTCTTGAGACCTCGTCACTTGGCAGAAATCCACGATTCAACTTGTCCCAGCTGATCCAGTCAGTAGTGATGACAAGCACAACTACAGAGGTCAGAGTAAACAGAACCGTCCTGCAAGGCCAAAAAAAAAAAAAAAAGAAACTCAGAGAGAATACAATAGTAATGAAGATGCATCATTCTATTTTATCTGCCTTCTAATGGTCAACTAGTGCTTTATCAGTACTTTTCCGTTGATGAAAAGAGATTGAAGAAAATTAAGTGTACAAACAAATCATCTAATTCAAAATAGGAAAGCAGCCAGCTGTACCCTTAGTAAAAAGCAATTTCATAGCTAATACTAAGCATGTTGCAAAATT
Source organism: Numenius arquata (assembly GCF_964106895.1). Lineage (NCBI taxonomy): Eukaryota > Metazoa > Chordata > Aves > Charadriiformes > Scolopacidae > Numenius > Numenius arquata. The sequence goes on from NC_133577.1 coordinate 99,421,879, forward strand.
AGGCTGGAGTGTATCACTCTCGTTCTTCGTTCCATATTTTTCACTGAGGGTGCAAACCAATTAAGCAAAATAAGAAAGAAGTAATCTATAATAAAGTACCAAGGACTGTATGATCTACACCAAATTCAAATGAGCAATTTGAGAGAACACTTTCTACGGCACCAAAGACATTAGAACCTTTGAAAAGTCTTTTGTCAGCTGTAGGAGCTGTAGGAAACTAACTGTGAAGTCTAACTTTTATACAGAAACACAGCTGTATGAAACAAATTTTAATTGCACTAAATTAATATTTAGTAAAATTGTGGGGGTTGTGGAAAGATTTTGCCTTGTGTCTCCTAAGATGTCCTTTGTACAAGTTTTCAACACATCTTACGGCATTTCTGAGAAGTCAGTGAAGAGTGAATTACAAAAGTAATAAAGCCTCCGTATGAATGTTATGATAATTCCAGAAGACACATTTGGCTAATTCATACAATTTTGCAATATGGTATTCAAGAAAATATCTTTCTAAGCTATCTCCCCAAAATAGCACTGCATCATTTCCAGGAGCACTTTGGTGATATCCTTCAGAGTTGGCAGCGATGACTGATTAAATTCCTGGCTCTGTGGAAAGAGGTAAATTTAGCTGATAATTTGAGGGGGAGCAAGGCTTATCCCAATAGCCATAGCTGTCAGTAAATCTGTGCTATAACAGGGGCATATCAACATCTGAATGCATGCACACATCTAAATAACCGTGGCAGGGTGGAATTTTTTTCTACAGCAATAAAGTCTCATTTTCTTCAGCTACCAAGGGCTGTAAAACAATGTGAAGAATATTTCCCATGACACTTCCAAATGGGACAAATGCTCAAAAGAGTAAAAGAAAAATCTCTACACCAGTAGTCACAGGCTACCAGTCTGTAGGCATTTCTTTTTATACGTCAGCCTTGACCGTGTCTGTGTAGGAAGGGAAAACAAACATGCACATAAGCAGCAGTGTATACATTTGGACTCCTAAACATCATTCTTCTGTGGCTCATGCCACTGTATTTCTTCACAATATATTGAGAAACAAAATTATTTGATTGCTACCACCTTTACCTTTGAACATTTATTTTTATTCTTAATAAATAAATTCAGTAATATTCAACACTATGGTTGGCACCATAACAGTATCCCTTGAGTGTGTTTCCAGCATCTGGGCAAGAAAGACACGAATGAGGCACATTAGACTTCATTAGACTTCGTTAGACATAAGCAATATTCAAGCCTGCTTATCCCTAAAACATTTGCTTAGCTGCCATCTCACCTGTAAGTACCTGAACCTGACGGACTTTTCTACAGGCTCCACTTTGGCACATACCCAGAATGCTTCAGAAACGTGATTCATTACAGTGCTTCTCTCATGTATATAGTCTCTTGAGACCCACAAAGCTGGTTTTTCCCACCTATTTCGCCTTCATATTTGAAATTCACATGGAGATAAATGTTCTCACTTTTTTACGTGAGTTCTCCAGAAAGAACGTAGCCCTCAGTGCTTGTCTGACGGCCCATGCAGACTGCCCTGGCCATTGGGTGCAGTGATTTTCCTTGTCCTCGTGGTGAGGAAGCCACATCTCCTAGTACATGGACAGTTTAGAAACATAATTGAAGTCTGCTTGGTTTGTTATGGGAACTGTGTACGCAGAAGTTATGCTCAACACTATTCTGCTTCATTCCTCTTGAATTATGCATTTGTGTTTTGGAGCAAGAGTTCAAATCATGGAAGGTCGGACTTTGGTATCTATGCAAGCAAAGGCAGACATATTTTTATGCATGCTTCATTGGCATGCATGCAAAGACCAATGAGTGTGCTCGAGCCCTATTTCCTTGAGGAAATGCATATGCACTTAAAAAACTGCTTTGTTATTCATTCTGAAATGTCAAATAGGGAGGGAAGCAAGCAGAAAATGGGCTGCTAATAGCAAAAAAAAAAAAGTGAAACCAATAAAAAAGGTTAGAAATAGATTTTTGAAATGGTTGCGTTAAACAGCATAATTAGCACTCATTGGTATTTTTGACCTATGATACTAGAACACAGCAAAATATACAGTACATGCTTTTGGAGTTATTATAAACTGAGTTTGTCTGGGTTAGAGTTCAGTTCACTTCTTGTGAAAGTACAGCACTGCCCCAGTGTCCTGGGGATTAAGAGAAGAAAGATGCCGAGGATTTCATTTAACTTGACATAACTTGTATCAGATGAACCAACGTGAGCTACGCTGCGGTATTTAGGCCAGTGTAGCTTGTCCTTTATTCTGAAATGCACATTCCTGAGAAAGAACTATATCATCAAACTATTCACAGCATTGCTGGCAGGACCTCTCTGTCTCTTGCTTATAGAAGGACTATGAGGAAAAAGGCAAGAGAGGATTGACTCTTCTCTGTACCAGACATTGAGAAATTCAACTTTTCTCTACTTCACAGAGGAAATACACTTTTATATTCCACTTCTAGTTCTAGCTTGCTATATTGAATGATTATGGGCCCTGGGCACCTATTCAGCTACAATAACACACACTTTACAACCTAGCCCATACTCTTCAAGATACAAGGTTGCTATGAAGAATAAAAATAAAAAAAATGTCTGCAAAAACCACTGTCCAGGCCAATTGCACACTGAGAAGTTAAAATTATTAGGTGGGTCGAGAAAAGTCAGTACTGTAACTATCACTGCCAGTGATCATCTAAACCCCCTAGTTCTGAACCAAAGGAAAGCTTGAAGAGAGGAACACTTTACTGCTGGCACCTCTTGAGTTTGCCAAACCAAGTCACTCATGCCAAACTGAATCCACACTGCTGGCCCTCATTTGCCAACAGAGCATTAATTTTGTCCTCACACACTTAGCAAGGGTCAAACAAGATATGCTGTGGCACCTTCCCACAACAGCACTTTCTTTACCAAAAGCTTTGACCAAACTGACCAACCACTTAGCCTTTATCACCCAGCATATTATATGCTATGAGAGGTTATGAACAACATAGGCCAGAAGCTTGAGCAGGTGTTTATCACTGGTGGTGGCTGCAGACAATCCCTCACGGCAGACAGGGTCACAATCTCAACCTTGGAGCCTCTACCATGCAGAAATGTCATTTCTGGAGGAGAAAGGCTGTGACACCTCATTTTCCTCTGCACTATTACAATCAACAGTAAGTACAGAACATTCACATGCAATGGGCCATCTTCAACAAACTATGCCAAAACCTTGGCATTAATTTACTTGCAGTGTCTCCATGCTGCCATCCTAGTGTTCAAGGAGGTAGCCATCATCTGGACAAACCCAACCTCAATGAGTTGTTTGGAAAGCACTTAGAGGTGGGGAAATTCAGAGCTGGTGTCACACACTCCCATCACAGGTGTCATCCACAGGTTTGCTCTGTGCGATCTCTTGAACTTTGCAAAACTCTGAGATGAATCTACTGCTTGCTCAGTGGTGGTCACAGTTATGTGAACAGAAAAAGGCTGTCCCTGCAGCATAATGCAGACCCTGGTGGATTAACAGGTTTGCATGTAAAGTTTAGAAAACAGGACATCTTTGATTCGGGGAAGTCCGCTATACAGGGACTGACCTGCACTGTAGGCAGTGCTGCATATTCCCTGCTGTCTCTGTCTCAGTCCAGAAATTTTTTTGGATATGCTCATAAATTTCACAGCATGCTGCTGGAGGATGTATTGGGCTGCTTTGCTATGCGAGATCAGAGACTTTATTTGTTGCCCTAGACGCAAGTTTCCTAAACCCTGTGCACATTAAGCCGACATGCAGCGCACTGCGTAGCTTCTGCTAAAGAAGGAACTTTGCTAACAGGACCATCACTGGAAACAGCAGGCTTCATTTTGCTGTCAGAGTCCATACATACCTACATTGCCCACACATGCAGTGATCATCATGCTTATTGTCTCAGCCTTATTTCTGCCTGTCAGGCTGAAAATATTGCATCCCTTCTCTTAAACACCTCTTACTCTTCCAAAAATCACAAAAAAATTCTCCTCAGACCTTCTGTCTCTCTGACCTTTGTATACAATGCCTGAGCTGTCACTTGGGACATGATGACCATAGATCAGGCTGGACTTTGCTACTGGTTCTTCAAAAAAAAAAAAATAAAATCCTGTTGTAAAGGAAAGCTGCTCTTTCTCATCCCTCCTTTGCCAGTGCTCTCCCTTCACCCTCTGAGAAAAACACTCCTTATGGGGCTTTGTGAGAAATTTCTCTGCTGGTGTCCCAGTGCCCCAATGCCCTGCATGCCACTCTCTGGCACAACTCTGGCCAAAGGGTGAACCAGAACTGAGAAAGCTTAAATTAGAAACACATTCATTAAATAAACAAGACATAATTACAAAATGTAATGGAAAAAATAACCTGGACACAAACAACAAGGACACAAAACCAATGCAAGGAAAAGCAAGAGAAAAAGCAAGGGAAAGTAAGAGAAGCAAAATAGGGCCAGCTGAGACTTATACACTTTTCCTAGAAAATAAAATTAGAATAGCATGCATTTGGGTGAGCAGACAATATTCTAAAGTTAAAATGCCAGAGCTACCTGCCTTCATCCACTCTCCAAAATACTGAGGATAGGGTGGGATTTTCTAGGAAGTTCTTCCAGGAGTCTAAGATAAATCCAAAATGTTCAGTGAAAGAAAGCAAAACCCACAAAACCCAGTGGAGCGAGCAATCCATCCAGTGCTGTGATGACCTAGATTTTCTTGGGGATCCATTCCTACACTCTGGGCTACTTCATGGGTGACATCACCCAATAGTGGCAAAAAGTAAAGATGACCTTCCCCATTGCCTCCAAGCAAGCCTGGTTTGTTTCCACTTCCAAGTGGTAGAGACAACCTGAGATCTGACAGAAGACACAATATGCTGCAGTGATGTTAGCTCCTGGCTGCCTGGGGACACCCTCTCATGTTGTTTTGCATGTCCTACCTCCCACATCAGGAATTCCCTAGGCAGAGTCCATGAGGCCCTGACTCATCCTCTTGCAGCCTCAATGCAGTACCACAAAACCATTCATAGCACATCCCCTCCAGACCTATGCCAGACGTACCTTCTACTCCATCCAGCCACATCCTCAGGAAATTGTCTGTATTATTTGTCTGTACTGGGCTGAAAACTGAACAGAATTTGTCCCAGGAAAGATACAGACAAGCTAAGAAATGTATAGAAGTTCACAAAACATTAAATGTTGGAAACAAGAACTGTTTCCAGTCTGAGACTCCTGATTCTTTGTGTCTAAATCAGCAGGGCAAAGGGTACCAAACCCAAATTCTGGTCTATGATGGGACCTCATTTGTCAAGCCTCCACATAGTGAAAGTGAAGTTTTTCACTGCTCAGGTATCAAATACAATTCTTTGCACAACCATATATAGGGCGAAGATAACACTACCTTCAATTTACCAGCAACATTGTTAGAGCTATTTAGAATTTTCTTCTGTCTTACATGACCCTCTGCCAAATCTTTTATGAAGCTGCAGCTTTGATGATCAGATAGCAAGAGTTCTGCTAAGATCGACTGAAGAGATGAAAGGCAAACTTTGGCTGTTTTCCTCATCTTCATTTTGTCTTTTCCAACCGGCAAAAGGCAGTATCTTGCCCTTTGACTACACTTTTTCCAGAAAAAAACCTACCTGTGCTTAGTCTGAAGTAGCTCTTAGATTTGTATGACAGCATTGTGAGAACTGTTCATCACACATTCACACATAATTGCCACTAAGCCAGGTTAGTTAAAAACTGTTAAATATCACTAATAAGCATTCCAGGTATTGATTAATACTATGTACATTTGGGACAGAAGGACACATTAATAAAGAAAAAAGATCATAAATTCTGTGTTCCTATTATTGTACGTTAAGAAAACGCACATATATACTTAATAAAATACGTAATATATATGTGAACTAATAAAGAAAAAATATAAATATAAGAAAATAAATAAAGAAAATTAACTAGCATAACATCTAGGTATATATTTAAACTCTAAATAAAACCACCTAGCAGTTAATCAGCATTCATCAAAACATTCAGCTTCAGATGGTGCTATAGGAAACAGAAAGGCAATTCTAATCAATGTTTTATAAATTACTATTTATGTTTTCAGTTGCAGTGTTTTATAATGTCAATTTTTCATGAATGTGCCAAAATAGTTAAAAATACCCTGTGAAAACAGATACAGAAGGGGAAATTTTACTGCTCTTGATATTTAAAAATGCTTTCCAGTCCTCAGGAAAGAAACATGATCCATCAAGTTAAATACTTTCCATAATTTTTAATCCCAGAATCAGCACTGGCCAAACATACCGTCCCACAGTGTACAATAACTATAAAGAACAATGCTACTGCAGATGTTCATATGCAAATGCCAACACTTTTTATTTCACTTGTTTTAATTAGGAAGGGTTCTGTTATTAAATCTGTCAAAAATAGCAACTCTAAAACCATTTAAAATAAAATATTTAGTCTGCCTGTTGCTTGGTGTCAGGACCACTTCTGCAGTTAAGCAAATATAAGGGACAGATGCTCTGCTGGTGAAAAGCATCTGGGTTCTCTGGAGCAGCAGGGATTTAAGCCTCCAGCTGGCCAGTGCTCTCCTGCCCCAGCTGGGACAGTGCTCTACAGGGAGAGCTCTGCCTTTGCTGCAGTGCGATGGGGTAGTGCAGTGCCATAGAGAGATGCAGTTGGTGCTGAGAACCCCATCCATATTCACAGTGTTTGCGTCTTGTGGGCTGAACCCAGCACCCATCCATAACCGCCGCTCGCTAGCCGAGATCCCAGAGAGCAGCTTCCACCCAGAAGAAATCCCACTTGTGCACCCCAAGGTCAATCCATACCATGAACCAAAGGGCAGATGGAGAGGTGACTGCGAGATGCACTTCAGAAGTGTGCTGATGAAGTGAACCTCTAATACGGACACACCCTAGAAGAATTCACATGCAACAAATATCTAGGAATATTTGGAAAATTAATTACACTGGATGTCTTTTGTTAAAATACAGTGCTTGATCCTCTGACGGGGACAAATATGTGGTAGAGAGATGGAATACTACTACTGTCAGATTTCAGAGCACCACACCCCCATGGCACGCTCTGCAGGCATAAATAACTGGGTGAAAGTATATTAATGTAGATTACCATCAAAAAGACTTAATTATCTGAAGTTAAATACCAATTAGAAGAAAATGGTTTTTAATTCAGACTTTTAATTGCATTATCTTTTTTAAAAAAACTTGCCATCACAATAGTGTACTTCTAACTCCTATCCTACAGTAGAAAGCAATGGGTATTTGCCAGTAACTGCCAGTGCTGAAATACCTGTTCTGAAGTTGCAAGTTCTGAAATGCTCTCTTTTTCAAATAGGGAATAGCAAAGGGAACTCTATATTGGGACTGGCTCATAAATGCTTATGAATAGCAGATACCACACATTTTGAGAACCTTGTATTCCCAGTTAAGTCTTCTAATCTACTCTTGTTGTCGTTCTGCCTGGTGAGCTGAAGAAACTGGACACCACAGATTATAAAGGATGCTCTGAGTTTGGCAAAACTGAATTGTTGATTCTGCATTTTTAACGATCATTTTACTTTAAAAAATGAAAATACTTTTGTGAATGTAAACAGCACTAGTTTTTTTCAGTTATATCAGTTTGTCAAAGGAAGCATATTACCTCTCCCACAGACCTTGCTTTACTTCTATCCTTTGACTGTGACAGCTGCAATTCTATTAGTGTATCAATATGATTCCAGAGCTATTTGGGATTTTTGCACAAAGATTTGTATAAAGTCTGAAATTACATTTATGTTAATGCACAGAGGAAACATTTTACTATGTTTCATGTAATAAAATGAGTAAGATTAGGTAATGTAATCACATGGTGAAATATTAGAATTCTAGAGAGCATCATTTTTTTATTATAGGTAGAAGCATCTTTGAGTTTCCTTTTGCCACACCATTAATTTACTAAAATGAAAGCGTTATCTATTTCAAACAGCAGCTCATTTAAATTAAACTCATCAGCCATAAGCTTTAAGTTTCAAATGCCATTTCCTATCTATCTGTGACACAGAAAAGGAAAAACAGTTTAAGAAGGTTTGTGGTCTTGCTTGTAAAAAACATTTTCAATCAACACCTATCGTACACAAGGTGGTATAGGACTCACATGAGTTATATCCAAGGAACTTTACTCCATGTTCAACTTCCAAAGTTAGAAGCTAATTGCCTAACTCCAGCAGAAAGCATTTTGAAAAAAACTCACAATTCTATATAAGGTAAAGGGAAGCCATTTTCTGGTTTACTTTCAGAGGGATACATCACTTACTCTATCAACAGAATGGGGAGTGGAAGACAGCTGGCTCAATAAACAACAGAAACAAGATTTTCAAAAATGTTTTCAGAGCATCAAATATGTCTTAGGATAGACGTGTCTGGCAATTTTTCAGTGAAATTGGTTTGTATTCAGACAAGGGTAGTTCATCAATACATGGAATTTACCTGTGAAAGGGCTGATTTCTGTAATGTGAGGGAAGCTGTATGAGAACCAGGCACGATTCCTACACCTTGCTGCATGTGAGCAGCCAGGAGTTAGGGCAGCATCTCAGCTGCACAAGATGAGGCAAACAGCCCAGGGGCAAATACCTGTTCTGTGTGATCCAGACCATGTACTTGAGTACCAGCCTTAAAGAAACCAGCTGACTGCCATAATAACCAGGCTTTGGGTGCTACACGGTGCCATTTGTTCAGCCTCTCTCGTTGGAGCTGCTCTGTTTTGCATAAGCAAGAGAACATTAGTACAACTCTCAACACAGATTTCCCACACCGAAATGAGTGTCTTAGTGGCTAGTTATTAAGTTGTTATGTTATTCTCAGTCCCTGGTAAGAGTAAGGTAAAGGTTTGCTATTCACTATAGCAGGAAGACATGGGATCATATGTCAAAACATACATAACAGGGACTTTGGCTTTCCATGTTTCCAGCATCCCCAGTAACTGTCACAGAAACTGGTTATGACAAGAAAACATTCTTGACCTCCTATTGTCAGTTATCATGGAGTACTCAGTAAAGTCTTAAATTCATAGCAATGTAGAATGGGGAAAAGCTTTTGAAATGGAAAAAGCATATGTATTTACATTTAGAAGGCAACTCCCATTTCAATTGCATTTAGCTGGCAATGGAAATGCTACTTTAAGAGCCTAAAATTAGGCTCTTCAGATCTATAGCAAGAGCTAGAGGTATATCTCAACACCTCCTTGATTTTCCTGAGTTGAAACATGTTATTAAATTCTAGTTTCAAAAACGGGAAAGAGCATAAGTGTGGATTTAACACCACATTTTTCAAGCCTATCTGTGATCTGGGTTATTTGGATTTCTAGATAGTTGATTTAAGATAATTGGATCTTCTGAAAATCAGTTTAACAACATGTAAGTCAGAAAGGTGGTAAAAATTAGTGGTTTAATAAATCAATTTTTTTCATTAATAAATTACTTTATTCATTATTTCCCCATTATTGAATTTACTAGCATTTTTTAAATTCACAATTTATTTCATAATTAATGAATCTTTTGCCCTGATCAAAGTTTTACTACACAGACAACACAATGTTTTCTTCAGGATAGTATAGTCTCATATTTCTTTTCTGCATTTAAATTATTCAAATTTTTTCCCAAATCACACGTGAAGTCTGCTACATTCACTTGGCAGGAGCCAAGTGAATAACTGCTAGTTAATTTTTTTAACACAGAGTATTTTTACATATGTTTTAGTTCAGTACAATTAAAACATTTTTTAAGGAATTCAGATTCAGCCAGAAACTTAACCACAGGTGTTTTTTTGTAGAAATCTACATGTGAGCTAACATATCTAATCTCTCATTATAGTCGATAGATGAACGCGAGATTCATTTGCCCAAACACACGTGTTTAGTGTGATTTGGGGCACTGTGGCATACCTTGGCTGGCCTCCAGACCCCTCAGTAAAAACTCTCCTCTGAGTTTTGTGTCATGTCTACCAGCTCTCTGCACTTTTTCAATATGCTAAAGCATTTCAAATTGTAGTCAATGCCTATGTTTAGGCACCTGAATGCCACCTTAATTCAGTTGGTGGAGTCTGGAAAATTATTCAGGTGACTAAATAAAAATTTCTGCTTGAAGTGAACTGAATCACCATCATCTGCATTGGTCAGAGCTCCATCAACTGTAGTAGGAGCTGGCATGTTGATAGGCATAACAAGATGTAAATACAAGGCACCTGAACCCAGAGCTGATTCTCAAAACTGAAGTAAGTTTTCAATGTTTTAATTTCTTTTAAATAATGAAAAGCCTGCTTGAACTGGAAAACAAAAACATTTTATTTAGGAACTGTCAAAACTCATCTTTGAATAAAATAATGGAAAAGTTCTACTTAGAAACTGTGAAATGAAAAATGCCACTGGAAAGTTGGCATTTATTTGCTTTTTAAAAAGCATTTTAGAAAACTGAATGATTTTGCAAAGCATTTTGATGTTGCAGAGTCTTAAAATTATCCTTACAAGTTTTTGGAAAAAACAAGAACAAACACCATAAAATTTCCTGCTGTCTTTGTGATCATGAGTTACGAAGCATTAAGGATAAAAACGGAGTCTGATTTTATCTATGTAGAACATATGGAACACTTTGTCCTTGCCCGGATGCTGTCATGTTGCTGCTCTTAAACAAAGCTTTTGATAAGAGCAGGTGGGAGGGCTGTACAGTATACACTTCTATTCTCACAGCTTTTCAGACAACATATTATATTCAAAATCAAAATTAAAAAATACAGTTCAAATTTAGCATAAGCTAATCATAACAGTTTAATAGCTTTCTATGTTCTGGACTAGATTAGCTATATATTTTAGCTACATAGTAGTTTGATGGAATAAGAAATTGCTCATTATTTCAGGTTTCATACACCATGGTATCTATGGGATATAACTTCTCATTCATCAAGATGTTGTGCCTTTTACAATTACATTTGTGCAAACCCTATCAAAGTAAAATATAATTACAATTGTTTTGAACTGCTCTTTAATGTTTTTTTCCAAAGCATTTTGAATAAATGCAGGCTCTTTCATCTAACAAGTTGATTATATTTTGATTAAATGTATTTCTAAAACAACCCCAACACCAAAAAAATATCCAAAAAGCTTTAATCTTTCCTCCTGAGCAATGCATTTTTATGTCAAAAATCTTTCAAAGAATATCAATCTTACCTTAGTAAGAAAAGGGCATTAGTAGAGAGCAAGCTGAGCAAGAGCTGGGCATGTGTGCTGGCAGCAAAGAGGTACTTCCCTGTATTCCACACTTGATAGACCATATCCAGAATATCACATCCAGTTTTTGGCCCCCAAGTACATAAAAAGTACCAATAAACTAAGGGGGAGGACCCTAAACTGGTTGGGGGCTGAAGCACATACCCTGTGAGGAGAGGCTGAGGGTTGTAGGCAAGTTCAGAGTGGAGACAAGGTGGCTTTGGGAGCATCTAACAGATGCCCCTCAGTTCCTCTGGGAAGGTTAGCAAGACGATGGCGGCAACCCATTCACAGCAGTGAATGACAGGAGGACAAGAGGCAATGCATATGTTGAAACAAAAGAGATTCAGATTGGATATAAGGAAAAACTCTTTCTCATGAGTCCCATCAGACAGTGGAAGAAGCTGCCCAGAGAGGCTGTGCAGTGTCCATCCCTACAGATTTTTGAGACTCAACTGGATAAAGATCTGAGCAATCTAGACTCAGCTTAGAGCTGACCCTGTTTGAGTAGACTAGAGAACTCCTCTGATCCTGAATTCCAGCCTGAATTATCCTGTGATGCTACGCTCCTATGATATTTTCCCTCCAATAAAGGAATCCTAGTAGCCAAGCATGTAAGTTATACATCATTAACATTTTCATAGGAAAGATGATCTTATCATCCAACAAGCAATCCTATTTGCCTATAGAAAAAATGTTGAACAATGGCCCTAGACTCAAACAATAAAAAAGCATTACAATTCCTCCTGAAAAAAATCTATGCAACCAAAACAGAAGGTTTTTTTTATGCATAGGACTTCTGAATTTCATCTGATGTTGTTGCTCCAACGAAGACTTTACAAACGCAAGCACTCAAAACTTCATTTGACATTTACAGTAATTGAAATATATAATACTTTTTGCAGATGATTCAAGAAGAATTAATACCAACTCTAAGTCACTCAGGAAATAAAAGTTAATATGCGTGTTGTTCCACAAATTGAGCCAGTTCCAGTATAAGGCTCACACGTCTTCTAAGAAGAGAAAGAAAAATCACATCCAAATTCCTGTGATTTTGATCTCCTGGTAAGTTAACCTTTCTAAGAATAGAACAGGGTGTGAAAGTAGAACGAGCAAAAAGAAGCTAATAAAGAGACTCACCGGAATACATCTGAAGGCCACTGCTAGTCTGATAATTATATGCCCAGTTCCACAACAATATGAATATTGTCATTTTTCCAGTGATAGATGAACATGAGGAACTTCCAAGAAGGAAGGAGCACAAGAAAACTTGAGAATCATTATGGCTGAATTCACTAAGATGAATACATATTTGGTTAAACTTAGAACTTGTCAGGAAATGGTTATCCCCCTCAAACAGAAACTTTTCAATATTTCAGAAAAAGCCCTGTGTTCTGTCCTGAGACTAACCTGCACTCTCTTCCAGCTTGTTACAGTGAAAAGAAATCAGAAAACAGATAAATCTTGAAAGAAATAGGGAACTCAGCAAAGATGCAGTCAACCCAGGCTGAGGCTTCTCCCCTTACCTCCCCCCATTCAGAAGTGCAGGGGCTCAGATTAACATTCATCCAAGCGGATTTGATTACCATGGCACTGGCTACTCTGAGGAGACTGAGTGTCTCACTAGTTTTGATCAGAAATTCCTTCCCACAGATAAGAAACATTTCTCAATGAAAGTTTAATCAAAAGTGATGCATTTCTGAATGTTTCATTTTTCTGAAAAAATATAATAATAAAAAAATTTTTGTTGCAGGTTTCCCAACAAGGTGTAAGCAAAGGTCCCTCTCCTCCTGAAATAATTTTGTCATCCTTTACTTTCCAGCCTTGATCTCTTTGACTTCTAATGTCTTAGCAAATAAGACTCAGATGTGAAGATGCTCAGAATTTGCCATCTCAGTCCCATATAATTGTAGATTAAAAAAAAAAGCAGGTCTTCTACCATTTGCTTTTAGCTGATTTTCTTACTTGGCAGTTAGTACTCCTTCGGTTTGCTGTCATCTTCTGTCTCTTCCCTGTTCGATCTTAGGCCTGCTTCTTCCTCCTGACCTGTCTAGTTGACTCACTTTAGTCCTGCATGATTCTCAAGGTGGTCTGTAACCTGTAATATGGCTTCCCTGGCCCTGGGATTTGATGGTGTTTTGGTGCTCTAGGATTCATGCAAATGGCGAGGTGTCGCGACGGAGGGAAGACAGGGCCACTCAATATGAGTGATCAGCAAGCTTCGTTTATTGATTCACACAGTGGCCTTTTATGTTCTAACATAATTAGCTCATACATATTACAAAAGTTAAGCTCATGATTGGTTAGTTCTTAGAAAGATCAACTCCACCCTTGGTTCCTTCTTTACAGTTACTTTCATCCTCTTTTCCCATGCCTGAGCAGCTGCAACCTCTCTGTTATCTTACAACAATTATAGTCAAGGACGAGGTGTCTTTACCAGCCCAGTAGTTACGGGGGCTGAATCCGATGTTTCTCAAGCTTTTGCTCGGCCAGCTGGATCATGTCTACGTGACCCTTCTCAGCTAGCCATTCTCCCACAGCTAGGGATGTCTTAGCAGGATTGAAGGCAGAGACACAGCCCACTGCTGGATGACACTGCAGAGTTCAGGCAGTGGAAATTGACAGCAAGTGGAAAAAGGCACAGTTTTCATCTCTTCTGGGATACAATCACTGATATTTGTTTCTTCTGCCAGTCTTCTCTTCTTGTGGATCTCCTTTAGGGTTATAACCATCTTGCAGAATGTATTAAGTAGATAATCAACATTTCACCTCTTATGCCTGTCCAAGAAGGTAGTTCTTTCACCAGAGCCAGGCTACAAGTCAGGGACAGCCCTTTTCTCTTGCCAATGAATAGCTGGGCTGAACAAGGGGCCACGTTTAGGTCAGGTTAGGCTTCCACCCAGTTTACCTTCCAGAGACCCACATGCCATATCAACCTTTGCTTTGCTTCCATGATTATACCAAGCTGAAAATAGTTTAGGGACTGCTAGATAGACCCTGAGTTTAATAGATATTGTGCTGACTTGAATTTTGTTAAATATATATTCTGTGTTTAACATTCTTTTAAACACTTTACCCAATGCTGATTGAGTCCCCTCCAGTTTTAAAGCTATGTGATCCTTTTCTTCCTGTGAAATGCTTCAACATATGTGTTTGACAAGCTTAAAAGCCTACAGGCTGTCTCCCCATCACTTAGACGACTGCTCAATCAGTCTCCAGCAAGCACCTACAGAGAGCAGCTAGAGGAATGCTTTTGGAAGGGCTATATTTTGCAGTGTCTCACTTTCTCTCAAAACAGGGAACCTTTGTATGATTGATGAGACTTTGAAACAAATCAGCATTTGGAACAGATGGATGCACTTGGCTTCTTTGGTCAACAACCACTAGAGAGACCAGAATCAGCCAAATTTTTAGACCTCTGCAGAGCAAATAACTGCATCCATCTCACAAAGGCTGTAAAATGGAGGACAGCTTTTGGGACTGGATATAGTCTCTCACAAAGCTTTGTTTAGTCATTTTGATTAACTTTGTTATGTGGAGGAAGAAGCAGCTGTGGATGTGGACCTGGGGAACAGCACTGATGATATCCTCGCACTGATGGGCAGAAAACCATGGGAAGAGTAAACGGAGCAGCCAGTACACAGCTCCTGAGAGGGACAAGCAGGCGACATCCGCGTGCTGTCTTTGTGTATGCCATATATGGGACATGTTGTGGAAACTATGATAAGGTAGTAGGACTGGGAAAGTACCGATGTGTTTGTGAGACTAGGGAATGGAATAATACTAGCTGTGTGTTGAAAGATATATAAAGAGCTTTGTGATGCTAATAAATGTCTTCGCTTTACCTTCCGGCGGAGTCCGTGTTGTTGATTGCCACATTGTTAGCATTGTCTTCCGTTTTCTCCTAGGTCATTCAGTCATTGTACAGAGATGACTTAAGTGAATTTGGCCAGTTCTTCACTGAGTTTTTTGGCATTATGTTCTTCCTGGAAGCCTTGAAAATAACTGTCATCTCTAGTTAGGAGGCCTTGAAAGATCAATTTGACTTACAAACATTCCTGGGCCTTTCCAACCATTGCTGGCAATCTATTACAGAGATTTCTGGGTTTATAACCCCATCAATATCTACTATAAAAAGGAAATCTATTTCATCTGAGTCAGTGGCTACCTTCACTAAGTTAAAGCAGGTGTCTACCTTGTGGTGGGGCTATTTTAATGCTGTATTTAGGGAGGAATGGACTTTACGCTTAAAGCTCCTCCAATATTGTGAAATACTACACTAGACCAGCTGTTTTTTGAGTTTGAAAAGTGTTCACAAACCCTATAGCAGGTGACTGTTTATTTATGAATATGTCATTTGACATTAAAGGCGGCTTCAGAGATGGATTATACAGGACTATGGTAATCACCAGTTGTGCTATGAACAATAATTGCAGGAGCCCTCAAAGTGAAATGTCCATAGCCGCATTCAGTGCGGAATCTTCTGCAGCCCACAAGCTCTTGAAAAAATGCTGCATCAGAGAATAAAGCTAAACAATGCTTCCACTGACTAATGCTGTCACCAATTTTTCTGTCAATCAAATGATAGTTTCCCTGAATTTGCATAAATTTAAATGCTGAGACAAAACATTTAATTTAAATACTTAATTATATTTAGATTTCTGGAACTACATTTGCATCAAATTGGTTTAAATATAGGATGTGTAACTAGTGAATGACACTAGCAAAGGCTCTGTTGTTTTACTCAAATGGGAAGAAATAAGCATATGAAGGTTTTTGGTTACGTGGCATAAATCAAAAATGGTGTATAGAACACTTATTTCTTAAGGAAAAAAAAAAAAAAAGGTTTGCATCATTCAGTTTGAAGTATCAAGACTATTTTCTAGCTGGACTTACCACGTGGTCAAATGTCTTCAAATCTCTTTTAGAAAGATGATAACAGAACAGCTTATGACGTCAAGAAGTCTGGAATGAACTATTACTATGAACTCTAAGTATTAGAGACAGTGAAAGCGAAATAGATTGGTGGAGCCGTACACTGAGGCGTAGGAGTGGGGCAGAGGCTCTGCAGGATGTGAATGATCTCCCTTCTGCTTGTCACCAGGCAGAAGAAAGGAACCTAAGGGACAATGAGGAATGGAGGCAGGTCCCTCCTCGGAAGGGCAAGCAAAACTCCTGCCAGCCCATGTCACCTTCCCAGTTGCACCTACAAAATAGGTACGGTGCTTTGGAAGTCGAGGGCCAGGCATACGAGGATAGGGACAAGGATTTAGACAGTGAACTACCCAGAGTCAGCCAGCCACCCCCACGCCTTCGGACTTCAGCAACAAAAAAAAAGAGGAAGGTAATTGTGGTGGGTGACTCTCTTTTGCGGGGAACAGAAGGCCCCATTTGCAGACCGGATCCTTCCCACAGAGAAGTCTGCTGCCTCCCTGGGGCCAGGATTAAGGATATAAAGAAAAATCTCCCTGCCCTGGTCCGCCCCTCGGATTACTATCCATTATTGGTATTTCAAGTAGGCAGGGATCAGGTAGCTAACAGTAGTCCAAGGGCCCTGAAGAAAGACTTTAGGGCCCTTGGACAGCTGGTTAAGGGATCAGGAGCACAAATTGTGTTCTCCTCCATCCCATTACTTGCAGGGATTGATGAGGGTATAAACAGGAAGAGCCAGCAGATTAACTCTTGGCTCCAAGGCTGGTGTCACCGTCAGAACTTTGGTTTCTTTCATCATGGGATGTTCTATAGGACATTAGACCTGGTGGCAACTGGTAGGGCAAGCCTTACCCAAAGGGAAAGAGGAATATTAGGACAAGAATTAGCAGGGCTCATTGAAAGGGCTTTAAACTAGGGTTGAAGGGGGATGGGGATGAAAGCAGGATTACTAAGGAGGAGCCTGGGAGCAGATTACCAGTGCCGATGGGTAAAAGTGCTAGCAAGGTCTTGTGGCCTGTTGCCTCAGCAGAGGTGGAGGATGGTAACCCATGTGGTAATGACATGAGGGACAGTGATAGGCTGGATACCACAGAAGGGTCTGAGCATGGTCAGGGAGGTGTTGGGCCTCACCCCCCCATAAAAATGGCAAGAAAACTAGCCCAGCTAAAGTGCATTTACACAAATGCACGTAGTATGGGCAACAAACAGGAGGAGCTGGAAGCCGTTGTACGGCATGAAAGCTATGATGTAGTTGCCATCACGGAAACGTGGTGGGATGAATCGAATGACTGGAGTGCTGCAATGGATGGCTACAAGCTCTTCAGAAGGGACAGGCAAGGAAGGAGAGGAGGAGGAGTGGCCCTGTATGTTAGGGAGGAATATGAATGTGTGGAGATAAATGAGGGTAATAGTAGAGTTGAGTGCCTGTGGGTACGAATCAAGGGGAGGACCAGCAAGGCTGATATTGTGGTGGGAGTCTATTACAGACCACCCAACCAGGATGCAGAGGTTGATGAAATGTTCTATAAGCAGCTAGCAGGTGTCTCGAGATCACTTGCACTTGTCCTGGTGGGTGACTTCAACCTACCAGATATCAGCTGGGCACTCCATACAGCTGAGAGGGAACAGTCTAGGAGATTCCTGGAGTGTGTTGGGGATAACTTCCTGACACAGCTGGTGAGTGAGCCAACTAGGGAAGGAGCGCTACTTGATCTGCTGTTTGCAAACAGAGAGGAACTTGTGGGGGATGTAACAGTTGGAGGCCGTCTGGGGTACAGTGATCATGAAATGATAGAGTTTCTGATTCTCAGGGAAGCAAGAAGGGGAACCAGCAGGACTGCCATCATGGACTTCCAGAGGGCAGACTTTGGTCTTTTCAAAAGTCTGCTTGACAGAGTCCCTTGGGAGGCAGCCCTGAAGGGCAAAGGAGTCCAGGAAGGCTGGACACTTTTCAAGGAAGAAGTCCTAAAAGCACAGGAGCAGGCTGTCCCTGTGCGCAGGAAAGCGAGCTGTCGAGGGAAGAGACCGGCCTGGCTGAACAAAGAGTTAAGGTCACAGCTCAGGGAAAAAAAGGAAAGTTTATGTCCTTTGGAAAAAAGGACAGGCGACTCAGGAAGATTACAAAGGTGTAGTAAAGTTATGCAGGGAAAAGATTAGAAAGGCCAAAGCTCTGCTAGAACTGAACCTGGCCCTGGATGTTAAAAACAATAAAAAGAATTTCTATAAATATATTAATAGCAAGAGGAGGACTCGGGAGAACCTCCACTCTCTCCTGGATATGGAAGGTAACATAGTGACAAAGGATGAGGAGAAGGCTGAGGTACTGAATGCCTTCTTTGCCTCGGTCTTTAGCAGTGGAGTAGGGTGTCCCCCGAGTACCCAGACCCCTGAGCTAGCAGTTAGGGGCGGGGAGCAGGACGAAGCCCCCGTAATTCTAAGGGAGATGGTGAGGGACTTGCTCCATAACCTCGACATAAACAAGTCTATGGGCCCAGATGGGATTCACCCGAGGGTTCTGAGGGAGCTGGCAGAAGTGCTTGCAGAGCCACTTTCCATCATCTACCAACAGTCGTGGCAAACTGGGGAGGTCCCAGCCGACTGGCGCCTAGCAAATGTGACGCCCATCCACAAGAAGGGTCGGAAGGATGATCCAGGGAACTACAGGCCTGTCAGTCTGACCTCGGTGCCTGGGAAGGTGATGGAACAGATCATCCTGAGTGCCATTATGCAACACATGAAGGATGCCCAGGTGATCAGGCCCAGCCAGCATGGGTTCACAAGGGGCAGGTCCTGCTTGACAAACCTGATCTCCTTCTATGACAAAGTGACTCGCTTGGTGGATGAAGGAAAGGCTGTGGATGTTATCTACCTAGACTTTAGCAAGGCCTTTGATACAGTGTCCCACAGTATCCTGCTGGAGAAACTGGATGCTCATGGCTTAGATGGGTATACTCTCCGCTGGGTTAAAAACTGGCTGGAGGGCCGGGCCCAGAGAGTGGTGGTGAATGGAATGAAGTCCAGTTGGCGACCGGTCACGAGTGGTGTCCCACAGGGCTCGGTACTGGGGCTGGTTCTCTTCAACATCTTTATCAATGATCTGGACGAGGGGATCGAAAGCACCCTCAGCAAATTTGCAGACGACACCAAGCTGGGTGGCAGTGTTGATCTGCTGGAGGGTAGAGAGGCTTTGCAGAGGGATCTAGACAGGCTGGATCGATGGGCTGAGACCAACGGGATGAGGTTCAATAAGGCCAAGTGCCGGGTCCTGCACTTGGGTCACAGCAACCCCAGGCAGCGCTACAGGCTTGGGGAAGAATGGCTGGAGAGCTGCCTGGCAGAAAAGGACCTGGGGGTGTTGGTCGACAGCAGGCTGAACATGAGCCAGCAGTGTGCCCAGGTGGCCAAAAAGGCCAACAGCATCCTGGCCTGTATCAAGAACAGTGTAGTGAGTAGGACCCGAGAGGTGATCGTCCCCCTGTACTCGGCACTGGTGAGACCCCACCTCGAGTACTGCGTCCAGTTTTGGGCCCCCTACCACAGGAAAGACATTGAGGTGCTGGAGCAGGTCCAGAGAAGGGCAACGAAGCTGGTGAGGGGTCTGGAGCACAAGTCTTACGAAGAGAGGCTGAGGGAGCTGGGGTTGTTCAGTCTGGGGAAGAGGAGACTGAGGGGAGACCTTATTGCTCTCTACAAGTACCTGAAAGGAGGCTGTAGAGAGGCAGGGGTCGGTCTCTTCTCCCAAGTTACAGATGATAGGACAAGAGGCAATGGCCTCAAGTTGCGCCAGGGGAAGTTCAGGTTAGATATTAGGAAATATTTCTTTACTGAAAGGGTTGTCAGGCATTGGAATGGGCTGCCCAGGGAGGTGGTTGAGGCACCATCCCTGGAGGTATTCAAGAGAGGAGTTGACATAGTGCTTGGGAATATGGATTAGTGTTGGGTGGTGTGGTGGTGTGTGTGTGGGTTGCGTGTGTGGTGGTTTTGTTTTTGGTTTTTTCTGTTGTTGGTTTTTTTTTTTTTTTTTTTTTTTTCATTGGTTGGACTAGATGATCTTAAAAGGTCCCTTCCAACCTCTGTGATTCTGTGATTCTGTGATTACTTTACCACAGGTGAAAGCTGCTTAAAATCTCAGCTCCTGCTTAACATACAAGTGCTGGTGATGTGTGCCTGCTGCGTTGACAGCTTGTCCCACCTTGGACCTTGCCATCAATTTAATTCAAAATATCTTTAGTTTTAGTTCATTTGCTACTGAAAAATGTAATAAAATGTAGTGAATTGAAATGCTTTTTTAATTTTTGGGTTGTTTTATAATATAGTCACACCTGCTGCCAAAGCAGAGTCTTAGTAATGCTCTTCCAGGTTGCTCGAGTTGCAAAAAGAATGATAAAATTGAGCCCTAATAGGCAGTGGATGTCCTAATAAGCACCGCTGTCTCATAAAGCCAAAAGGTTCCTGAACAGTCCAAAGCTCAGACCTTAGATGGCACCATCTATACAATGTCCATACAGTCAGACTTTGCAAATGGGATAATAGTATCTTCTTTCTCTTTCTGCTCGTTCAGGGAGAGACACCTAAGTTGAATCCTGCCTCTCTGAGTTCAAGGAGCTCTGGTTTTGTTCTTGTGCTGGGAATTACCTCAATCACAGCAAGTCATCTCATCCCAGATACCCAAATAGAATGAATTATCTTAAAAAATAAAATGATAAAACTGAGGAGGAAATTGAATAGTGGCATTACAAAGTAGTGGTTCGTATCTCCTAAAATTGTTTAATCTGTCTACTTCCAAACTGATCAGAAAACACAAAACTGAACATACTAAGATGGCTTGACAAGATGGACAGATAGTTAAAATTTGAGAAATTTTCATATGGTCCAGGGAAAGGCCTTAGGATACAACTTTATCTTGTGTCTTAAGCTAGAATCCTAAATCCATAACCAGGCAATTATATTTAAATGGTCTGATTTTCTGAAGTACTGCAAGCCCCAGAAATCTCTTTTAGGTCAGATTCAAGGGACAGTTTTACATATTTAGATGCTTAAAATATAAATATAGGGTAGTAAATTCAGATGGTTAAGGTAAGAATATTTTGGCTATGACTCATTTTCCTAGAAGGGTAAAGCATTTTTCATATGCATCACTTTCTGAGTACACATACCTAGACCTTAACATCAGCTTTCACTATAAGTCTGATCTTGCTATTGTGAGGCAGAATCTGCTGTTACAAGATACATTACAGTTTAGATTGCATGCAACTTCTTCTGACACTCTTAAAACCAGATTATTCACCCACCTACCAAAATAAATAATGCAATCAGGTTTCTGGTACAAAATTTGCAAATATATAAATCTTAAGAATATTATTATTACTCAAATCAAAAAGATAAGCCTTTAAAAAACACAAGCCAACAGTAAAGCTCAATAAATGGATGAAGAAAGTAGTCAGATGAAGTGATAACAAAAAAAAAAAAAACAAAAAAACAACAGAGAGAAACATACACCCAGCACCAGAATTTTGCTTACTGAATAATGGGAAGATATAAGCCAACACTATGAAGAAAGAAATGCAGAAGTTGCAAGAGTATTATCAAAGATGAGGAAATAAAGTGTTTAAGATTTAACTAATTAAACTGCATATCTGTCATTGTATGCTTCAGCAACCTAATTGCATGGATGCCATGGAGCTTATTAAATATCACAGGGAAAAATGTCCCCTACAACTAACTGAAAAAAAAAAAAAAGCTTCCAATATCTAAAAGAATATTAGAGTTTCATTGAAGACTACTGGGCTTTTACCACTGATTTCAAACAGGTGAAGGTCAGGTGCTTATTTGAACATACCTATGCAGATGTTCTTTTTCACTAGGAAAAGTCAATCATCTTGATTGTTTTAGTGGATATCAAAAGCCATTGACCACAACTGTTCACAAGCACAGAAGTTTCCTTAATTTTGCAACATCACCAAGATTGCTTACCCTATACCCCAACTGAAGGTCCTAAAATAATTCTGCTTCTCTAGAAAATGATATGATCTGGGGGCACTCCCATACCACATTGCTGGCATCTCGAGTAATAGGGATCATATTAACATCACATATTTTTCATAAGCATTGTTGCTATTATTAGCAGTTACAGATTTCACTACCGATATAAACAGGGACTTTTTTCTAGACAAGAAGAAAATCTTTTGGGACCTTTGAGGACTCAAAACTCCATTGCATTTAATAAAATAATTACAGTGTCACTAGAAAGTAAGTTTTGTTTCATAACAGCCTTGAAACTAGTTAAAGAAACAAAAGCATGTTTCTGGCTCTCGCTCAGCGTTTACATAAATGCCTTTGCTTCACAGTGCCATTATCCACCAGTAGTGTATGCCATTACTGGAACACAAGCTCTCATTCCACTAATGCTATTGCTTAAAGAACATAAAGATGCTGGTGTTTTCACACAGGAGATATCCATATATCTTCCACAAGTAATTACATTACCAGTAATCCTTTTAAAAGGCTATCTTTGCTCAGTTGCTTTGCCAATAGCTCTAAGCTTGGGTATATGACAATCTCACTTACACAGTGTATGAATTGATAACAGATGAACCAAGTAGTGTGCTGGTGCTCTCTGATCAGTGACAAATCATAGAACTGAGACCCATTAAAAGAAACAAACTCTTTATACAAAGCCCCTAATAGTCTGGTTTTGTTTATTACTGAAAATAGTAGAGAGAGTAAAGAATTACTGACCCTGAAAACAGCATGTGTTCTTTTACATATTTTGCAAAGAATGGTAATTATCAAAAAATATAATCACTAAGTTTTTTAGGAGCTCCAGCATTCATGATGATATATAAAAAAAGCAGCCTCTAGCTATAGTACAAGCTTCTCTTTCATGAAAGATAAAAGCAGTGATATGAAGATATGGAATACAGGCCATATCATGCAATACTCTGATTTGAACACCCAATAATGCCAGCATATTCAGGCTAAGAATTTTTGCTAAATACTCAAACAGCGTCTGAATTAATTCTGAAGACTCTTGCCATACTGTGAATGATGTCAAATCTATTAATGAATAAAAACTGTGAACTGGAATACTAACACTGCACTTTTCTACTACAGAGTCTACCCCTTGCTCCTGAGATGGTGATTAAAAATAGCAACTGTCACTGTATCTGTCAGTCAGTGGATCCATGGGTGATGCAGGAGGCAGTGTGCAGAAGTGTTTTTGGACCATCAAGCAGCAATACACAGAAAGGCTGTGAATAAATTAAACCAAAAATATAAGCCTCAGGCTGATGTGTTTGAACTTCACTGCAAACATTCTTCATACATATTTAATTGCTCCATTGAGACTGTGACTGTTCTGGAGATGTTCCAGGCATTATTTCCATTCCATTAGTACGCTTGCAGTATGTGTACTCCTTAACCCAAAATGATTGATTCCATAAATGTCTTCCCACTTACTGACCTGAACACTAATTGAGGTTGTGTATAGATTAAAAGAGAGTGTATGCTTCTCGAAACCAGCCAAAATATATTGTAGTCATTGAAATATCTTGTGGCACAAGAAGAAAGTGGTGCTTCTAACTGAAGACGCCAAAATGCTGCTTCACAGAAACGTTTCCAGTAGTAAGAGCTGGAAGTTATACAATGGGTTGAAAAAATCTGCTTAACAACACTTTAAACAGAAGTTTAATTCTAAGTACAAACCCCACCTTTCTGAAACATAACATAACCTTTCTTTGAAATATTATAATCATGTACCAGATGCTTTCGTCTCTGCTTGCATCTTGTAAATTGATTTGCTTTGGGAGAAAGTATAAATTTTTTACATTGCATAAAAATAAAACTAAAGAAGTTCAGATAATTTTATAAATTCAGCTGCACACAAAGGGAAAACATTTAATGTTTTTAAGGTCTTCTTCAAACCAAGATAATGTTGTAAGGTATAAATTATTTTACTATGAACCAAAATGTTTCCTGTTCAAGTTATTAAAGATAAGTATGATTAAATTGCAGCAGTTCAAATCTTAAGTAAGCCAACCTGAGGAAACAATTCTGAAGATGTCTATAAGCACTGCCTGGCTTCTGGGTTAACCTGAAAACTACAGACAGTCTTAAACCCTTGGTACTTAAGACATTAAAACTAAAATCAATTTTATCACAGTTTGGATGAAAAATGGCCACATTCATAATACGCTTCCTTATAACAGAGGTATGTTCGTGCACCTTGGTCAAGCTTGTACCAGACATTGGAAGAATCCCTGGAAAACACTTAAATCCATATTATACTTTATTTATAAAGTTTAGAAGCACGGCTATGTTAGACTTCATGTGACAGAATACTGCAGAGAAGCTTAAACAAGAATTCTGGGCCTGCCTTTAAAAGAAGTTTCATCCTGAGAACTAATGCACTAAAAATGGCATTGCCATTACATTGTCTTCCTCCAGATTCACCGTATGAAATTTATTCAATTTGAAGATGATTGTTTCCCACCTAAATTCCAACTCTTTCAACTCAATATATAATTTAAAATTCAAATAAGATATTTCCAGCTTGTTTACTGTCATTGAAAACACTGTCTCCTTGCCCAAGACCTATGCTTTCTGTGCAATGGGCCTTGAATATTTCAATAAGTGAGGTCAGGTCAAAGCATGCAAATAACTGGAAGCTGAGTATGTGTCAAGGGCCATTTTTTTACTGACACGCTACTTTGGTGAGCAGCAAATATGCATTTGTAGATGAACAATTTAGCACACCTCTGTGCCATGTTTCTTTTTAGAATTGGAATTCCAGACAGTAACCTCCCTGGGGCAGAGCTCACTTGGACTTGGGCTGCAAATGCCAACACAACGGAGGGCCCAAAGGAGAGCATTTTTAATAGCTGTTTGTTTTGAAACAATGGCCACGGGTGGTTGTTTATAGGAAATCAGTTTACTAAAATTTATAAATTTATTGGTTTTTTCAGTCTGTAGTAGAGATACCTTAGGGCACTTCATTATTTAAAGTTCCAACAATTATTTATAAATTCAAATAAAAATTAAAACCAACCCATATAAATGAAACATAACTAACCAACCAGAACAACAACAACAACAACAACAAAATATTCTGTGCATTTTACACATCATGCAGCTCCCCAATGTATGAAAAAGCAGAAAGGCCCAGGAGCTTGCACTGGAGCTAACTCAGTCGCACAATCTCAAAGAGAGTGTGTGCAGCACCAGGAGAAAGCCGCATGTAGAATCTTTAAAATAAGAAATACCTTCTCCTTTTGCTCTCTTCTGCTTTTTCAGCATATCTTTGAATAAACTAAAACTGCAGTAGCAAGCCATGAAACTCAAATGAAAACCTCCTCCATTTTAATGTAATATTTTGACAATTTCTTGGCCTTTGTCCTCTACCTTCCCAATTGTAAGATATTCTTTACTTAACGAAATTGAATTCAAATTACTCTATGGCAGAACTACTGGATTCTGGTAGGGTGTGGAAAAAAGAAATGGGGAAGCAGTGAACTAGAGTATGAGGAACAAAGCTTCCAAAAATACAGGCCTTTCTCAAGGCTGAATAGATTTTTTCCCAACTGTTGTCACACTGCCTTTGCCTTACCCCTTATTTACACCTTCAGCCATCACAGACAAGAAGGGTTGATGCCCTTTCCATAGGAATCCAGAAAGATTTACTCTTTTTCTGCTTGAGGAGCAGCCGTGTGCTCGTCAACGTACCAACACAATCAGTGATACAAAGCAAACAATAGGAAACTGCAGTCAAGGTGTTTTTTCTTGAAGGAAAAGATCATTAATTTCAGTAGGTAAAGAATCTGAAAAGATGGAAAAAGTTTAGTACTGAATTAATAGTATCTTGGTTTATAGGCTGTTTACTGAAGCTCTTGACTTTGATTAGTCAGTATGATAAATTCATTATGTTCACCAGGGTAACTTCCTACTAGAGAAAGTACCTCAAATATGCATGGTCTGAAATTTTACTGGTATCTGTTATTGCAAGGACTTAACTGCTAACGTGATTTTTTTGTGTTAGAAAAGAAATCCAGAAAAGATGCTAAAGTATCAAAACATATATTATGAAACCAAAAGCCCTGCAGGGCACTTTTTGTTAACAACCTTTTGTTGTGATTTTATTGACAATTTAATCTGCCCTTTGTTTTAGGCGTTGCTTTTTCTTTCATGATTATAGACAGACAACATGCAATTATTTGAAAAAAAAATATAGTCACAATACTTTCATTATATTATCCAGCCTAAAAAAGATATTTTAAAGTTGAGTGTCTTGATTAAGATAGCTGTCAGCAAATTCTTTTAATTTTACAAGCTACTAATTTTTTTTAAAGTAGAAAAGCAAGTAAGAAACAAAACAAATGCTCCTTACATCTAAATGGCGTTTTTATACAAAGACTAATTAATCATGTGTGCATTCATATTTATAGTTGTGTTAAGCACATCCTGAAACATTAGTTTTAATTAAGTTTTCATTTTTATTGAAATAGCTCTATTCTGATAGGGGCCACGGGGTATAAGAATATGAAGGGGACAGAATGGAACAGGGGATGATGTATGGCAGCATTTAAATAATAATTTCCTGCTCCACCTTTAAGTCCAGTCATTGCAGAAGACAGAGTCTCATCATTTTTTTGCTAGCCCTAAATAACTGAATTTCGATACAACAAGCTATTTTTTTTTCTTTCAGCATCACCAGTTAGAAAGTAACTTAGCATCAGTACAGCAATTTTCTAGTCCCATGCAGCAGTTTGGACCTCAAGCTGTGATTTCGCTGGAACCACTGTTAGTCTATTCCTGTTTCTTTGCCTGTTTGGACCAGCAGAATGGGTTGATACAATGCAGAGAGTTTTGCTAAATTTTACTTGCAAAATTCTTTTGATGCCTAAGACACAGCAGAAGTCATGTCATCAAGGACTATCAGAAAATAAAGAGGACATTTGGGTTGCTCAGCCTGGAGAAGAGAAGGCTCCGGGGAGACCTCATAGCAGCCTTCCAATATCTGAAGGGAGCCTACAGGAGAGCCCGAGAGGGACTCTTTGACAGGAAGTGTAGTGACAGGACAAGGGGTAATGGTTTTAAATTGGAAGAGGGGAGATTTAGATTAGATATTAGGAAGAAATTCTTTACTGTGAGGGTGGTGAAGCACTGGAACAGGTTGCCCAGGGAAGTTGTGGATGCCCCATCCCTGGAAGTGTTTAAGGCCAGGCTGGATGGGGCTTTGAGCAACCTGCTCTAGTGGAGGTGTCCCTGCCCATGGCAGGGGGGCTGGAACTAGATGATCTTTAAGGTCCCTTCCAACTCTAACCATTCTATGATTCTATGATTCTATGATTTTAAATCAGATGCTCGGCAGATGAGAACTGCTATATCCTCCTGAAACCAGTGGAAGACTTGTAACTCATCCAATGTGTCCCCAGGGAGAGTGTTCTCAGTCCCCACTGTTACACAACCCTGTTAACGTCGGTGGACCAGTTTCACTGTGTTAGCACTTCCAGTTACACATGAAATCCACAGGCCCTAAAATCAGATAGTTTCCAAGCTGATTTTCACTAGGCACAACTCAGTTTCAGAATGGATTCTTTATGTGGATCTGAAAGCCAAAGAACACTTGATACGATCAGCATTTCTTGCAGTCTTTGCCATGATAAAAATGTTCATAGTTCTGTGTATTTCTATGGGCTTTCCAATCCAGAATGTAAAAGTACTTGATATTTACGGGAAATATGGGAATATGAGAAAGATGATGATTCAGGAGTTCAGCTAAGTACATCAGCAAATTCTAAGGCACAAATTTAAACATGCCATTACAGAGAAATACAATTTTTGAAAAGTACTCCAGCATTCCAGGAAGGGAAATAATTTAATTGCTTTAATCATCACATTTATTTTACAAAACTGAATTGATTTTTGGAATCTAGCCATGACAAAGTCTATGAACTCTGGCTGTGAGCACAAGCAGCTGAAGCACTTATTTTCTGATCTCCATTGAACTCTGTGGGCTTTCAGAGTGCATGTCTTGCACAAAACCACTGGCTGAAGCAGCATCTTCTCCATGCAGCATGTCTTTGCATGATGGATTCTTTAAAGCTTCCCCAAAGAGACTTGAGTTTGAATCGAACTGACTGTGTTTTGTCCTATGATTTTGCCAGGCCTCTGGACACTGAAGCAAGGATGCAAGGCAGTGAATTTCTGCCTCGACAGTCTGAAATGTATCCTTCTGCTGTTGAATAACAGTCCACAGTGTGCATGTTGATCTAATTGCAATACTTGGAACTTCTGTCTTGGGGTGGCTGTCACAATTATCCAATTATATATTGCTATAATTTAACTTTCAGCATTTTCTTCTGCCTACATGATCACATGATGCATATTATCTGACAGCTATACTCATCCTATTTTTAGAGTGGACCTAGATGGAAGCCTAGGCTAGCTGCAAATGATAAAGACAGAAAAAGATGTTTTTGCTATTAACAAATGGATTTATACTGTGGAAGAGGAAGGAAGGGAAAGCACTTAAGCAGAAAGAGGGCACTGACAGAACAAGCAACCACATAAGTGATTCTGCTTTTCTCCTGGAAAATCTTTTATGGGGCCTGAGTGGAGGCAGAGGTGTCTCCTGCTCAGCAAAAACTGTGGAAAGCGGAGAGAAGGTGCTAAAAGAGGACTTGCTCCAACATCCCCTCTACGCTGGCCCTGTGCCTGAACCAAGGATTGCAGCTGCCTGTTTCAAAGAAAAAACTTTTGAAAACTGCTAAGGAAAATTTTTGTCTAAGAATTTGAGCTTTCCAGTTTTTGGCATAGAATGTGATTTTGTGAAAGTATTTTCATTTGGAAGGACCATTTTTACTGAAACATTGCAGACACTGCACTTTAAGAAGTTTTATTAAAGCTACACATTGGATAAAATATTTTTAGTAACTGTTCATGATGTATCTCTTGCTCACTAACAGGGATAGAATAAAACATACCTTTAAAAAGAGGTGAAGATGGGTTGCCATATCCATCCAATTACAGGGGCTATACTTAGGGATCTAGCAATTATGTAGGAATAAAAACAGCCACTTTTTCTACTAGGCTATCAGCTATTGAATTGCAAGTAGATACCAAATAGAACTTGAAAAGCTTAAACAGGCTGAAAAACTGAAAAGATATGCTGTAAAATACATATTTACTACAGAAGCTCAAAGAATTTAAAGACAAATCAAAGGTGGAAATCAAGTCTATGGGCCCAATCCTCAAGCCCCCTGTAGCTAATGGATGATCCTTTTCTCTCTTCAATATCACTGTCTTTCAACCAGATTGCTCTATGAATCTTTTTTTACCACCCAGGACATGAAATGCTTCCACATGAGAACTTCCCAGGGGAATGGTGCTTGTGGAGGGGTGTTAGGAGCTCCCTCCCTCCCCTCTACTGCTGCCTTGAATGTGTGGATGTGGATGTGCCCACGTGTGAGAGGAAAGCTGCCGTGATACAGTCACTCTCCCTCTCTGCCAACCCACATAAGAAAAAACATATGGTTTTGTTTTATCTGTAGGAGTCTCTGTCAGAAAAAAATAAATAGGATGGGACCATTTTATTGAACTTGAGCAAGACAAATAACAAACCTAATCGTCATGCTAAAGTGACTCACAATGATAATTTTTTAAAAAAATTTGAGATCTCAAAGCTCCCTAAGCTTGATTTTGTCTCCCTCAAACACTTTTCCTTTTGAGAAGAAAAGTGGGATGAGGAATGATTTGCCTCACCGTTCTTCCTATCACAAATAGAGTGGGAGAAATGCATGATGCAGCCTTTCCAAATATAGACTAGCATAGGCAAGATACGAATTTCTTCCTTGATAGGTGAGACAGATGGGAGACTTTCACACGCACTCCCTCACATATGGATATGTCCTCTCTGCTCATATATAAGTAATGTCATGCAAAGCATCTACCTCTCTTGCAGTGCATTACTAGTCCTTGAATAACACGCTTCATGTGGCCACATGGGTGGCCCATGGACTGACTGCACTTCACAGATGTGTTCTGCTAGGGGTTGGAGTTACTGTCTGTATTGGAAGTCAGTGAGGAGGCAGAAGCATCTTAGAGGAAGACTGAATAATGTTTCCAGCTGAAAACAAATGCTTACTGGGGAGAACAAATGATGGGAGAACCCTGAGTTACTGACACCGTGGTCTTCATGCACTGAGGAGTGGTGGGAAGGCATCAGCGAATGAGGTCCCCAAAATGGGTCTGATTCATGTGGTTGTCAAGCTTGAACCATTCTGGTGAGACTTGACCACCGTGACTTTTCCATACTAGACAATGTAAAAGCACTTTGTTATAATAAAAAGCACTTTGTTAAAATATTCCTTAGGACATGAATGGAAGAGTTTGTATGGGATCAAACTTAGGTTTGAACAAAAACCTTTTGTATGAATATTTTAGTTAATACAATATTTTTAGATAACATAGTATCGGTTAAATGAAAACTAAAAATTGGTAGAAACTTAAAAAAGTACCATTTGCATGAAAAAAAGTCCAGTGGTCTGGGTTATGATGATTTATTTTCAACATTTTTTCATGTTAATTAATTGTAATCTTTCAGCATAGTTTACCAATAATACCCAGCAAAGAAATTAAATAAATGCTATCAAAAATATATTTGTCATCTCTTGACAAATAGTAATCCCGTGTTACTTCTTGACTGCCAGACTCAATTAAACAATTACTATTCACTTCCAGTTTTATCCTCTCAGAATATATTTAACAATGTCTGCCCAGATTAGTAGTCAGATTACCCAGTATAAATCCTCTATGGAGACCTTAGTGAATATTTTGTATTGAGACAAAAACGAAATAGTAAGGAATTTATTTATTGTCTTGCTTATCCAGATTCCAAATTGAAGTTATTCACTTTGATTATAGCATGGGAATAAAAGATTTAATAGAAGCAATAATATAGTCAAATATTTTTATGTTCTTTATATTTATACTACTTATACTATTTATATTGCCTACACTATTTACGCTATACTATTTACCAAGAAATCTGCCTCTCCTTCTACATGATTGCAGGTTTCAGTTCAGTAGTCAGTATCTTATCCCAAGACAAATTATTTATATATGAAAGAATGAATGGATGAACCTAAAAATCTACAAAAGAGGGAGAGAATAATGTATGTGTATCTATATGTGTGTATATTAAATATATAATTATCTTGTTATTTCATGATGTTGCATTTGTGGGACTGCATCACAAAAACCTTTACTCAAACCTAATTAAAGGTTTGTTTTGTTTGGATTAATATATAATTTAGTTTGACAAAGCTATAATGTCTAATTAGTTTTTTTTCAGTGCAGCCAATAACGAAAAGAATGGATGTTTTACACAGCTGTCTGTTGTAACAAATGTGTGAACTACATTCATATATGTGAAAAGAACATAATTGTCCAGTATGCATTTATCATCTTGGCTATGAAAGCATAGAACATGGAAATATAAATTATCAAACCAAACACTCGAATAGGTGCATAGTAGAAAATCTCTTAAAGACACTATGGTTTATTTCTGTGTGAGAGACATCGTTATCTATCTCATAAGGAAGCTTACTCTACTTCCAGGGTAAAAAATATTGTCCAATTAAGAATCTTACACAAACCCATGCTTAATACATCCTCTATAAATATAACATATGGACATGAATTAGTACTCTGTAGCAACTCTGAACAATTAATTTGAACAAATGCTTTTAAACCTATATTACTAACTTGCTGAATCAAAATACTGTGATTACTAGCAGACATTTCTGAGCATGCGTAGCTTTGGTTTTTATTAAAGAACGCGAGAGAGAGCTTATGGAAATATATCCTAAAAAGAAGATTATTTAGTTTGCAAAGTCAAACACAGCAAACACAGGGAATCACAAATTTTCAATTCTCCGTATTGCTTTATTTCTTCTCCTTGTTGGTTTGTGCTTTGTATCATTTCAGACAAGACTCCCATGTCAAAGACATATTATTGCACCAAAGAAGACTGATCATTGTGTACACATACAATGAATGTCTAGCCAGGGACAGCACGGAAATGGATTCCAGTCTGCTACTTGCATATTCAAACCTTCAGCTTGTATATATTATTCTGCCATCCTGCCTGCAATCAATATTCAGCTGCACAATCCACTGTTATCGCTACGCTCCCCCATTTTGATAATCTACCTTTGAATATCAATTTTCTCTTCCCTAGTCACACAGACCTCAGCAGCTCTTCTAGTAATCTCATTTCTTTTTGTTGGTGTTCTCTTTTTCTCTATCGCTAAAAATTCACATGAAGAGCTCTTTATGTCTTGCTCATTATAATCCTCCCCATCCTCTGTTAGGAAAGTTTTAAGGGCAATTAATATTGGAAGACTTTGTCAAGAGAGAGTTTTTGGGTCTTGCCTCTATTAACCAAACCACATGCACATCCCAGACATGTCCTAGTGATTTTATTTTAAGTACTACACTTGATTCCTCACTGAATGTGGTGGGACAGAGTGGAAGATATTATAACGAGGAGACAGTCATTTCAGGCACAAACTAGGCAGAGGTTAACCTCAGGTCTTGGTGGCAGAGACCTGTGTATTAATATGGGCATCGGCTATTATAACCTGAGCACATACCGTGGCATTAGTATACACTGCCTTTAGAAATGCCACCTGTATTGTGAGAGCTTGTGAGAGCTCTCTCCTGTGTAGATGTGTAACAGCACAACGCTCTCAGCAAACCTCAGGGTACCAACTAGAAAGCTCAATATTGCACAGGTTTGTTCACTTGGAAAAATACTATAAATAATATAAAAACAGATATCCCATAACCATTCACTAAATTTGTTTTAAGCAATCTTTCATGAACTCTCTTAACATTATTCTCTTCCACTTGTGGTTAATTTTTAATGTATTTATTTGTCTTCTGCCTTAACAAGTGGTTTCCTTATAAATAAATCCTTATAAAAAGAGACTTTTAGTATAGGTTGGACTTAGTGTTCCAGGGGAAGAAAAAATTATTTGTGAAATAACCAGTCTTCTCACATTGTACTTCTTTCTCTGCTTCCTTTAATATCCAACATTAAAAATAACTACTGTTCTATACTGTCCTATTTATTTAACTTATCACTAGCTACTGCTAGTGATGTCAGTCTTGTCCAAGATCTGTATTTGGCTTAATTTAACAACCTTTTTTTCTTGTTGCTTCTTTCAGATGCCAATCCTCTCATGTCATATATAATTTGTCTCTCCTAAAGGAGCCAAATTATCAACGTAGCCAAAAATACAGATCAGCCTATTTCCATTCATGTTTGTAACCTCACAATAGTGACAGTAACCACAGAGCACTGGAGGCAGTTGTTTCTCTACCACAGCCTCAGCTGACTGCCAGGTGGTACGGGTATTTAAGTCCCTGTGGGTATCTTTCTTTTGTAACCCACAAACATGCCTGCACCACCCCAGTAATTCCACCAGGCTTCCAGATAGGATGTTGCTTTCTAAAAGCCATCTTGATGACATGTTTTCTTAAATCTGTAAGAAAATGTGTTTGTATTTGCATGGTATCCCTATGCCATGTAACACTGTAGCAGCGTTATACAAAGGGGTCTCTGGATGGTGGAAGCTGTCATTTAGCAGAGCTGGAAATGACCAAAAATGGAGACCTTTCTATCAAAAAAACCCCAACCCACCACCATAAAAAAGCAGTAGAAAGCACTTCAATGAACTCCTTAGTGATGGGCTAGACAAAAAGAAAATTGCAAATGGACATTTTTGAGCTAGCTGAGCTGTTTGTGAATTACATTGCGAAGACACTCGAAAGGCAGCCAGAATCCTCAGGAGCAACCAACAAACAGTTGTTGACACTGTTTCCAGGGAATGATTTAAAACAGGAGATGATAAGCTAAATCAAAACCTTTCCTAATTAGTTGCATTGGAGAGCTGAAAACATTTCCAAATGAGAAACACAAAGCGGTCACATGATCAACTGTTATAAACAAGTGGTTGGTGCCTTCATCCCCATGACAATCCATCTGTCTTTGGTATGTTTATAGACATTTTCTAATTTTACAAAGTAAACCCCAAAATAAAAATTATGTTAACAGAAAAACAAGTCCAGTGTGTATCTAAAATTTTTGTTTCATCAACCACTTTCAACTCTGCATCACGTATCTAGTATTTGGAATAATTAAAATACAGCACACTGTATTACACTATCTCTGTTAAACAGGTGTGCCACAAGGAAATGTCCTGAATAAATGGAATTTGGCATACCAGTATCTGTGTAGGACATACTATTGAGGATGATTCATTTAGGACATTTATGAAATGAGGCTGCTCCCATGACACTGCTTAAGCAACAACAAATGAAATACAACTACCCCACACTATCATACATAAAATTACCAACACTTTAGCTCCCCCCTCTATTTTTCCAACTTATTAGGGAAAAAAAACATGTCTACTTTTACTGATGTCTAATGTGCACTATCTAAATAATGTCTCTACAGAATGTAGACTGTTGCCCAGGGCTATTTTATTTCATTGCTTAAAGCTAAGAATAAAAGCATTTATGTCACCCTTTACGTTCTGAAATCCCCATAAAACATACTTTTTAGTATGAGAATCATGCATGAAAAGAACTATCATTTTTTACTTTATCTCCATTTTAAACTTTTAGTAGGATTTGTTAATGTGAATATTTGAAAGAAAATACAGATTTATAACATTTCAGACTGCAAGTGAAAACTTCTCTCATAATTATATTTGAGTACTTTTAATAGTGGGGTTTTTTTGTTCTGGCATGTAAATTTGAAATCTCCCTATCAAGTCACCTTGCTTTTAACCATTTTTTCCGTTTTTCCAGTCTTTTTGTGTAATTAAGTTTTTTCTTGACTCTTAATTAATCTCCTTTCCAGTTTCAGACAAGGTTATTCTTCAGACAAGGGTAAAAGAAATCAATGATGTTCTAGACCGAGCTTTTCGCTGACTTAACCAAATGACACTGTAATCATTCGTAGCCCACTTGTTACCTACCTGAGCATTTTTTTACTAATCTGCTTTACCTTTTTGCCCACTTCGGCACACCGAGACTGAATCTCTCTGCACATCCCACAATGATGACAAGGAGCTGTTTGAGCCCCCACCCACTCTGCTCCATAACTCAAACTTTTAATCATGTTATTTTTTTCATCTAACTTTCTAAGATCCCTCTTCCACGCTAGCATTTGTCAAATTATTCACTTCATCTTTAAATTCTGCCACATCAGTGATATATATGGTGTATACAACTAATGAATACTATTTCTAACATTAAATAATGGACTCTTCTGTCTTATAAACATAGCATAAAATTATTATTTTATTTTTACCTTTCACGGAACATTTCTGAAATGATTCCTAAATGTTCATCATAGGGTTTAGTAGTTTTCTTAATTGCCTTCAGTAAAGAACTTTGTCAAATAAAACAAGTGTTTGTTTTTGAGAGTCCAAATAAATTAGATCAAGCATTTCTTCCTCATCCATTATTTTGATGACTTGTTCAAAGAGTTCTAAGAGATCAGAGAAGGTTTTCTTTCAGCAAAGCTACCCTGGTTTCCTTTAGCAAAATTTAATCTAGAGTTTTGCTCATAATTCTATTATTGATGATGTATTCAATCCATTTAGCTAATACTGAACTCAGACTTACAGGTCAGTAGGATCATTGTAGTTTGTTGGAAAAAAAAGGAACAAAACCAAAACAATATCCAAATTTTAACATTCAGTTTTTCAACAGGCAATTAATTGCTAATAAAATTTGCATCAGCTCTGCCCCTTCAGTTCCTTATAAACCTTGTTTGTAGTCAATCAACCATCTGATTCTGCTTTCTTTTAAGTCTTTCAACTTCTCTTATTATTTCCTTTAATTGCCTCAATTTAACATAATATCTAATTTTTACTACTTGATAAATATAGATATTTCATTGTATTTTCTGTAGTAGAATCCCTTTCAACTTATCTGCAATAATTCCTTCTAAATCTAGTCTTCAAAAAAACAGCATGTCTGCTGATATTTTCATGAGGTTTTCTGCTTCTGATGTTGTTGAAAAAAATCTTTGCAGCTTCTTTCATCTTCAGCTGTAAGGTCTTCAAACCACCTTCACATTGTCCATTTTCCATATTCTATTTTTCCTGCCACAATTTTTTTTCTGTTTTAACAGTTGAAATTACCTGGAAGAGGCTACGTTTTGGGGTCAAATAAACGCTTACGCCTCACAATTTTTCCCATTGATTTTTAAGTATTTTTCCTAATAATTTGAGGCTGACTCACCATTTGAAATCCCATTCATGTGTTAATTCAAAGAAGTACTATAATTAATTTCAAGGTCACAAAAAGACACTCACATATCCTATCCGCTTACCTTAATTACAAGGACTGTCAATGGGACATCTAAATATTATCGCATATAGCAAAAATTTTGCACCTCATTTATAAACAGCATCAAAGGTACAATAAAAGAAACAGTACAAATCTATTTTAAAATTGTATTTTTGTATCAACTATTTTGATTAGGAATTGTTCACTCAGGTGCAGCTTTTGTAATGTTTAATTTTTTGTTACACCAAATTTCATTTTTTTTCAACCATATATTCCGTTTATATCTCTTCCTGCCACAGACAACTAGAAGGCAATATTTTTGGATGTTCTATAAAAGGTTCATTTACAATAATTTGATTTTACTCTTTTCCTACCAGAATAAAATGATCCTAATGTTTCCTTTCTTCCAGAAAGCTCTGGCAGACTTTCCCCAATCTGGGTAGGGTTTGTCCTGAAGCATCATATCAGTGACCTACAGGGAAAAAAGAAATAATACACAGTTAAACTGGTGTCACAAAGGCAATCATAGAATGGTTCTAGTCTAAAAGTTCAAGCAACCAAGAGTACGTAAGCGACATTCCCCTATGACTACAAAGCTTCCTGGTCCATCTTGGGAGAGGGGACTCACTTCCTTGAGAGCAGCATCAGCAGAATTTCTACTCTTGAAATCACAACTGCAGCCAGGGAATGCAAGCCTGTGAATTAAGTACTGTATGCTATTTATAATCTCCTCTCACTTCCTGGTATCAGTAAGAAAAGCGCACTTGGAACTAGAGACATGAAAATCCCTTAAAACTTGCACAAAATTTAAAAAGTATGAAATATTTATTCTCATTTTCATAATTCCTATCTAAAGAGACCATCTGTTTCTCTGTCCGGAGACTCATATACATGCAGTACTTCTGGGTGGTACACAAAAGTATAAAAAATGACTATCAGCTAAATGAGGGAGGTGAATACCCCTCAGGTGCTTCCACCTTTGGGAAGCTGTGTTTTCATATCTAGTTACTTCAAGGTAACCATACTAAAAAGCACCAAAAATTACATTACAGTAAACTCATCAATTACATTGTGCAAAAGATCCAGAAGAGTGGAAAACTTACCCATACATAAAGATTAAGAAATAATTGGGCAGATTATAGGAAATAGGTGTGAACACCTGCTTCAAAATACAGAAATGTAAAACAAATTCTGTCGGTCACTGGTATTGGTACAGAGTGGAAAATTACTAATTGTTTAGATTAGTCTGAAAATAATTCTTAATAAGATTTCAGAAGGAAATAAGTTCAAAATGAAATCAAGATTTCTTGTTTTTATTTTTCACTACATTTATTTGTACAGGGTTCTAAAAATATAGTTTACTATCCAGAGTGTGAGCTACCGTTTTCAATCAATGACATTAATAGTGTTTATCAAAAGAAAACACATAGCCCATGATTAAATTATAACTACATATAAACTACATTCAACTTCTAAATTTTAGTTCCAAGTCATTTGGTGTTAAAAGTGCTCAGCATATTAGCCTGAAGGGCTGGGTCCGAAGGATAATGAATACGTTAAATAAATAGACAAACACATTTTAAGATCTTATGATTCAATTAAACCTAGCCTGAAGAAAGAACAGATTACCGTCTTTAAAATACCAAAATACCATCTTTAATAACTGTTTTATGTAGGTAAATCTTTTCTCAGGTCAGCATGCTATCATACTTTTTTATAAGATCCCAATTATCTAAATAAACATTTTGATAAGTATTTAATGCTGAACAAGATCTCTGCAAAGATTTAATCCACTACTTTATTAACACCTTTTTTTCTTAGGAAGAGTCTACATGGTAATGAATATTTGCAAGTGTCATGGTTTAACTCTAGCCAGCAGCCAGAACCACGCAGCTGCTTGCTCACTCCCCCCAGTTCAGATGGGGGAGACAACTGAAAGAGCAAAAGTGAGAAAAGACTCATGGATTGAGATAAAGACAGTTTAATAGGTAAAGCAAAAGCCACGCGCACAAGCAGAGGAAAACAAGGAATTCATTCACTGCTTCTTATGGGCAGGCAGGTGTTCAGCCATCTCGAGGAAAGCAGGGCTCCATCACCCATAACAGTTACTTTGGAAGACAAACGCTATAACTCCAAACATCCACCCTCTTCCTTCTTCTTTCCCTAGCTTTATATACTGAGGACGACATCACATGGTATGGAATAGCCCTTTGGGCAGTTGGGGTCAGCTGTCCCAGCTGTGTCCCCTCCCAACTTCTTGTGCTCTCCAGCCTGCTCACTGGTGGGGCGGTGTGAGGAGCAGAAAAGGCCTTGAGAGCCTTTAGCAACAACTGAAAACACTTGATAGTGCACTAACAAAAGTATTTCTCATCCCAAATCCCAGCACTATACCAGCTGCTCATAAAAAAGTTAACTCTATCCCAACTGAAACCATGACAGCAAGGAAGAACAGATATTTTGAGAGGTTTTATTAAATTTTCAAAATATTTTCTCCAGATTCTTCCTGGGAAATACTTATTATATTTGGTAGAAGGATACAATCTGCTGCTCTATGACCAATTATTATAGTAGTATGTTTCATAAGAATGACATTCAAGAAGAAGACGTTTTCTGAGGAAAATGGCAAGACGAGGCAGGAAATGTTCTTTCTGATATCAGACAGTTGGTCTTTCATCTCCCAGCTTTGGCATTTATTTAAAGTCATATCACCAGATCAATGTCAGGTCGGTTGCAGCTAAATTGGCTGAAGCAGAGACAGTCATTAAAGGGATGCATTCCATAAAGAGAAATCCAATTACCTTTTGCATTAGAGAAATCAAATTCATTTTCTGGCTTGGTCAAGGACAGTCACTGTGGAAAACAGCTCACAGGAGAAAAGCCCTCAACACTGTCATAGTGCAAATAAGTTTTAGATAGGAACATCAAAAACTCATTGCTGCTGTTAGAATGATGTTTTTAGAAAAAGAAAAAAAAATCTAATTTAATTTGCACAATTTAGTATAAAGAAATGCATGACTGTGTATTTTTTTTTTCTCTCTTTGTATTTCACAGTGCAATTTCTGGCCAGCAAACATTTATCTCTATTTTTCTGCACTATATTTGAAAACACTGCTGATACTCAGGAATAAAAAATAATTGATCACTTCAGTAATTCCCTGTATGCATGCATCTTAAATAATCAAGATAAAATAGGGAAAGCCACTTACAATGTAATTAAGTAATGTATTTTTTTCTTGAACTAAGAGATGTAATATACTTAAATCAATTAATTACACTGCTTCAATTCAGAAAGGAATGGCAGCTACATATAATGACTGTATACTCTCATTTTATTTAGTATCTCATGAGAGAAATGGTTACTTTGTATTAAAACGCAGAACCTAAACTGCCTAATATACATTGTCTGACTTTTTAAGTGACACAAATGCCACAGGAAAATATTTTCATTAAAAAATTAGTATGTCATATATATTATGGAATCTTCAATTTCACTTTACCCTATAAAAATATTACTTTATTAATTATTTATATTATTCGTTTAACATTAACTATGAAGATAACTTATAATGCTTTTTAGAATTTCACTGAATTTCACTGAATTTCACTGAATTTTTAGAGTTGGAAGGGACCATAGAGATCATCTAGTCCAACTCCCCTGCTGAAGCAGGATTGCCCAGAGCATGTCAGAGCATGTTACTCAGGACTGCACCCAGGCGGGTCTTGAAGATCTCCAAAGAAGGGGACTCCACACCCTCCCTGGGCAGCCTGTTCCAGGGCTCTGTCACCCTCACCGTGAAGAAGTTTTTTCTCATATTGGAGTGGAACCTCCTATGTTCCAACTTGTGCCCGTTGCCCCTCGTCCTTTCACTGGCAACCACTGAAAAGAGTCTGGCTCCCTCCTCCTTCAACCCACCCTTTAGATACTTATAAGCATTGATAAGGTCTCCGCTCAGCCTTCTCTTCTCCAGGCTAAAGAGTCCCAGCTCTCTCAGCCTTTCTTCATAAGGGAGATGCTCCAATCCTTGAATCATCCTCGTTGCCCTTCGCTGGACTCTTTCCAGTAGTTCCCTATCCCTCTTGAATTGGGGAGCCCAGAACTGGATGCAGTATTCCAGTTGTGGCCTCACCAGTGCAGAGTAGAGGGGGAGAATGACTTCCCTCGACCTACTAGCCACACTCTTCCCTATGCAGCCCAGGATTCCATTGGCCTTCCTGGCCACAAGAGCATATTGCTTGCTCATTGTCATTTTGCTGTCCACCAGGACCCCCAGATCTTTCTCTTCAGAACTTGACTCCAGCAGGTCCACACCTAACCTGTATTGGTGCCTAACATTCTTCTTCCCCAGGTGCAGGACCCTACACTTTTCCCTGTTGAACCTCATGAGGTTCTTCCTTGCCCAGCTTTCCAGCCTGTCCAGGTCTCGCTGGATGGCAGCACGGCCCTCTGGGGTGTCAGCCACCCCTCCCAGTTTGGTATCATCAGCAAACTTGCTGAGGATACACTCGGTCCCCTCGTCCAGGTCGCTGATGAATATGTTGAACAGGACTGGACCAAGTATTGACCCCTGGGGGACACCACTGGTTACAGGCCTCCAGCTTGAACCTGCTCCATTAATCATTACCCTTTGGGTCCTGTCACACAGTCAGTTCTCAATCCACCTCACTGTCCCCTCATCCCACCCACACTTCCTTAGTTTCCCAATGAGGATGCTATGGGAGACTGTGTCAAAAGCCTTGCTGAAGTCAAGGTAGATGACATCTGCTGCCCTCCCCTCATCCAACCAACCAGTTATAGCATCGTAGAAAGCTATCAGACTGGTCAAACATGATTTACCCTTGGTAAACCCATGTTGCCCTCTTCCAATAACCCCCTGCTCTTCAACTTGTTTGGAGATGACATCTAGAATGAGTCTCTCCATTACCTTCCCAGGGATGGAGGTGAGAGTAACTGGTCTGTAGTTCCCAGGGTCCTCCTTCTTGCCCTTTTTGAAGACTGGAGTGATGTTCGCCTTCCTCCAGTCTTCAGGCAACTCTCCTGTTCTCCATGACCTTTCAAAGATGATAGAGAGTGGCCCAGCGATAACATCTGCCAGCTCTCTCGGCACTCGCAGGTGCATCCCATCAGGGCCCATGGACTTATGAATGTCCAGTTTGGCCAAGCGGTCCCGAACCTGGTCCTCCTCTACCGGAGGAAAAACTTCCTCTCTCCATACCCTCCCCCTTGCCTCCAAGGCCAGAGATTCATGAGGGACAGCCTTAGCAGTGAAGACTGAAGAAAAGAAGGCATTCAGCAACTCCGCTTTCTCCGTGTCTTCCACCACTAGGGTGCCCATCTCATTCATCAGTGGGCCCACATTATCCCTAATCTTCCTTTTACTGTTTACATACCGAAAAAAACCCTTTTTGTTATTCTTAACTGTAGTGGCCAAGATGAGCTCAGCTTGAGCCTTGGCCCTTCTAATTTTCCCCCTGCATATCTTCACCGCTTCCTGCTATTTCTCCTTGCCTGCCAGGCCCCTTTTCCAAAGATCATAAACCTTCTTTTTGTTCCTGAGCTCCAGCCAAAGCTCTCTATTTAGCCAGGCTGGTCTTCTTCCCTTCCTGCTTGTTTTTTGGGATTTGGGTATGGCTCTTTCCTGGGCTTTTAAGAGTGCCTCCTTGAAGTACAACCAGCCTTCCTGGGCACCTTTGCCCTTCAGGACTGTCTCCCAAGGGACACTTTCAACCATGCTCCTGAAGAGGCCAAAGTCTGCCCTTCGGAAGTCCAAGGTGGCAGTTTTGCTGGCCCCCCTCCTTGCTTCAGCAAGAATTGAAAATTGTATCATCTCATGATCACTCTGTCCAAGACGACCTCCAACGTTTACATCCCCCACAAGACCTTCTGAGTTAACTATCAGCAGGTCCAGTAGGGCACTTTCCCTAGTCAGTTCTCTCACCAGCTGCATTAGGAAGTTGTCTTCCATGCACTCCAAGAATCTCCAGGACTGTTGCCTCTCTGCTGTGTTATATTTCCAGCAGATATCTGGGAAGTTGAAGTCCCCCATGAGTACAAGGGGGAGTGATCGTGAGGCCTCTGCCAGCTGCTTATAGAATATTTCATCTGCCTTTATATCCTGGTTTGGGGGTCTATAACAAATTCCCACCACGATGTCTGCCTTATTGGTCTTCCCCTTAATTCTTATCCATAGACACTCAACGCTGTCATAGTGCATATTGCTAAGTTCGAGGCATACAATACTGCTCTTAACA
The DNA here is from genome assembly GCF_964106895.1 of Numenius arquata. Lineage (NCBI taxonomy): Eukaryota > Metazoa > Chordata > Aves > Charadriiformes > Scolopacidae > Numenius > Numenius arquata. The sequence continues at coordinate 99,464,704 of NC_133577.1, forward strand.
TAAAGGGCCACCCCACCACCTCTCTTTCCTTGCCTGTCCCTTCTGAAAAGTTGGTAACCATCAATCACAGCACTCCAGTTATGCGAGTCCTCCCACCACGTTTCTGTGATGGCAACTAGATCAGAGTTTTCTTGCTGTATGATGGCCTCCAGGTCCTCCTGTTTGTTACCCATGCTGCGTGCATTCATGTAGATACACTTCAGCTGGGCTAATCATCCAACTATTTTTCTGGGAGGGCAAGCACTAATTCCCACCTGTTCATGTGCAGGCATTTCTGCAGTTACCATCTTATCACTACTCGTGTCTTCACTGCCACATGTGTCTTTCTCTCCCTCATCAACTGCCGCAACAGGCTGCAAGGCCTTGCTGGCACCTTTACCTACTAGCACTGGCACGCTATTCCTGGGCACCGCTTTAGTAACACTGGTTCCAACCCCGCCCCCCTTCAAATCTAGCTTAAAGCTCTCTCAATGAGCCCTGCTAATTCTTGTCCCAATATCCTTTTTCCCCTTGGGTTTAGGCTTCCCCCACCTGCTGCCAGCATGCCTGGTGAGCTGTAGATCTGCCCGTGATCAAAGAATCCAATGTGCTGCCGTTTACACCAGTCTTTCAGCCACGAGTTGATCTTTTGATTTTTCCTATTTATCCCCCCATCCATCCCTGAGACTGGTGGGATAGAAGAGAACACCACTTGTGCTCCTGATCCCTTGACCAGTCGTCCCAGCACTCTGAAGGAATACTACTATCATTAAATTAATAACAAAATATTATAATTCCCATTTTTGTTACAGAAAATTAAGTTGCTCCTTTTGATATGATATACTACAATAATTTGAATAACGATGTATCACATAGAAGAAAGAACTGGATATTCAACGTAATATTCAGAACAAGTAACTTACACAGACAAGTGCAGAAAGTGAAATCATAAAAACTTCAAAAAATCCCCGACAAAACAGAAGGTACCTAAGATACCTGAGATACACCTAAGATACCCAAGATACACCTAAGATACCTGAGATATACTAAGTGGAGCAGTGAGACACCTTAAGGATCATTTACTCCTTCCACTCTCTTCCACTAGTTCCACTAGATGCTCTTTGAGCGTATTGCTGATGATGCTCTGCACATACTTGAGATCTCCCCTCCTGAGGCAGTGATGTCGAATGATGCTACATTGTACGTCACAGGATCCCTCCCAGCAGAGGCAACGTCTGGAGCAGGAGTTTCAGGTAAGGCTAAGTATCTTTTCTGTTAATAAGCTAACTGCAATTCAAACTTGCTTTAAAAAAAAAGGAAGAAAATGACCTAATACTTTGGTGATGCCTTCAAAGTATCTTCCAAATTCTTCACTAGCAGGAACTATGCTGTCATCTTCAGAGCACAAACTCATCATTCCTGGAATACTAATGCAGCATGAGCTGCTGGCCAAGCCTTTTCATCTGCCAAATTGCATTTTAGAAACCTAGAAGTATAAAAGTACATTAAATAGTTTCATAGTAGCACTTCTCCACATAAGCAACTGCAGAAATAGTTGAATTTCTTGAAAGAGAAATGGACTCTGGACAAGCTCTCTAGGGCGCGATGTATTCCATGCTGTAACATTCATTAAGTGGAGACCAACCCTCAGTGGAGGATTTTCATTGCTTTATCCACACTTGGATAAATCATCAAAACAGGGTAAGAGCAGCCCTTCAGAATTTAACAGAAAGTAGAAGAAGCCAAGATTTACAAGAAAAGCCTGGAAATACAAGTGAAATGGTGAACTCTGAAATCCTTTTTACTATTTTGATACAGTAATAAACAGTGAAAGGTCTAACAGATAGTAGGACTCCAACACCTTATATCAGTAAAGAAGCTGTTCATATGCAACTACTCATCCAGGAGAAAAAGACATCATAGAAAATTGCTGGAGAATGGAGTAGCCTGAATAACTCTGCAATTGGCAAAATATATATATCTACCACTGTCTACATGACTCAAGTATCAGAAGTGTTAATTTTTTCTATTTTCATAATTTTACAATTTCAAAATATCTTATTTTAAGTTATAAACCTCTTCCTAAGTAGCACTAAATTGACTTAATTTGAAACTCAGCATTTAAATAGTTCATAAGTAGCACTTTTCCATTTTCCTCAAACTTTTTACACAACAAACATTATTTTCAGTACTGCAACTGAGGAATTTAATTGATAAGAATGAGTGCCATAAATTCTAAAACTTTTCAGAAATCGTAAGGATGCCACAGTGTCAGGGCAGGTCTGAGGGCAATTTCCCAGAGTAGGTGCATGAATGTTGCTTGGTTTCATGCAGCACCACGTTCCTCTTCAAAAGAACCCTTTAATGCCTTTTGCAAAGCCTCAACACTGCTCATGGGTTTCTGAAAAGTACATGCTTTTTTTTTTTTTTTTTTTTTATTTTTTGCTAGAGAGTGGGGCTAAATCAGGTTAAAGTAATTATGTTCCCTGAAGTCAGAATGTTAAGTCAGTGAGAGCTAATGTACACAGCCGAGTGCATACACTCCCTTTGCTATGCTGTTATGTGCTTTTAGGTAAGAGCTATATATAGGTGTCCCACTAAGTACACATCAATTCTTTATCATATCTCAGTCTACAAGTACTATACTACATCATGGTAATCATATACCAAACCAGGGAGACATTTAGTATTCAGTGATTAAAAGTTTCTATCTATCATTTTTTGTCTTCATCTTCTTTGAGATATTTAAAAACTGCAGAGCTGCTCACTTGATGTACAAAAGTAACTTATATGGAAAATGCTTTTATGCTTTTTTCATCGGGGTGTTAGGGAGAAACTGTCTTCTGTGGATCATACCTCATCACTTCCATGGCTTACACAATGATAATATGACATGCCACCTTTAATTATGAAATTGTTTTGGCAGTTGAGCAGACAGGTCAAAAATTTTGTTAAAGATCCTTCAAAAATAACTGTTAATTTATTTTAATCCACTCTGCTGCATTTTGGAAAATACAAAATGTGTAAATGTTTGAAAACAAATGCAACAAATATTTGTACTTAGGCTTACTGATCTATAAGGGGGATGATATTTTTCAAGTTAAATATTAATAGTCAGTGGTAAATATACTGCTAGATTTTAAAATAGTTTTGTCTGTTTCCTACATTTTCAAACATTCTTAATGTAGTTTCATTACTGTCCCAAAAACAATCAAGCTCATGTTAGGTTATTTCTCCTTCAATTTAATTGTAAGAAATTATTTTTATATTTGCATTTTCAAAGAAACAGCAATCACAGAGACAAATTTTGCCCCTTCAATCTGCTCTTTAATTGTTTTCTCATTTTAATCAGAGCCAGCACATGGTTCGTGTTTTACCTTCATGTATTGTTTTAACAATAGGTAAATCCCGAAAAACTTGGTTGTCACAACTCAGTGATCAATATGAATGATAAATAACATTATGGTTCGCTTTTTTTTTTATTCCACAACAGCCCCAGTATTATTTTGTGCATTTGCACATTCGTTTCCTTCCAATAACATGTTGTTCTTACAAGCTATTATTCTCCTGATTCACAGCATTTGCATATGTGCACTGTCTTACATCTGAATTTCCACCAAAACCAGTTAAAGAACTTCTTTTGTATAAACACTGAGGGGGGGTATTTTAATTATTGCCATCTTTACTGATACATGCAAATTTATTTCTTCACCCACTGACAAAGCAGAAAGCCTCTGCTTTTCTAGCCAGCACATCTTGATTTGGTTTTTTGAATACTATCATAGCAGTTTCTGCCATAGTCACAATCCATGCAGGGATAACAACTCAACAACAAGATAGCAACATCTAAAATATATAAGCACTTTAGGCTCAACTTTAGAAAAGTCATGCCTGCCAGCACCTCTTTCCAATTTCCAAATTGAGTTATGTCAGAATGCTCCACAAAGCCAGTGTTTAGCCCAGAATCAACTTGTGGTGAAGAACTTTAAATATCAAAAGGTGAGTTAGGGAGAAACCTGGTACACAATTATTTTAGGTCTATTCAAATTATTCTGGAAATTATACTTTGTATCTTTGTATTTCAATACCAGCAGAAATAATTCCTGAATAATTTTTTTTTTTTTAAACCCACAAAACAACCCAACACCTAAACAAAACAAAACAAAAAACAAAACCAATCCACACAAAAACCCCCCATAATAATAATTTTTTTAACTGGAAATTATTTGACACTTCATAAATATAAATAACTGTTTAGGAGCAATTGTGCAATTGAAGTAGGGTTTCTGTGAAAAAATTTAAGCTACGCCATCTCATTTCCTGCCATGTTTCAAGTCCCTATTGTGCACACAAATCACTGTATATGCGCAACAAAATATACCAGCTGCCATGTGGCAAGCACTTGCTGTTTATATAGCCATTGACACCACGTTTCAGAAGGTATTTTTTCTTGTTTTACTGCTTCCTTGTTAGTGTTACAAATGCAGAGGCAGAGGTCTGGGTAATATCATGTATTACAGACAAAGTGTGAGACATAAAGCCACTCCATGATTTTTATTTAAGGCATTCAGCTCAGTTCCATCTTAGACTGTCACAGCAGGAGAGCCTGCTGTACTTATTTAGGGAGCTTGGTGGTTTTGGTAAAAGGCCAGAAACAGAAGTCTCGCCATGTTTGGTGCACGTATGCCATATGCATCTGACCAACGTAGATTCTTCTTATAGTCAGTGAAAAGAAAAAAGGCATTTCTGGGGTGCAATTAATTTCAAAATAGGTTCTGTTGTAAAGATGTACCTACTTCTCTTCAGTCTAAAATAAGATCTGGTCAAACACAGATGTTCATACTGCTGACTCTGGAAATCCGCTAACATAAATCCCAACCCAGTTTCCCACATTTCCTGAATTTTCTTATCAAAGTGTCATTAACTCAGTTAATGAAATAGGTGATGGCTCATAAGGGACGAGGGTTTGTCATAGGCAAAGGGCCATATTCACACATCCTATGCCTAAAAATTAGGCTTTTGCCCTCAGTGGGCTGATTCAGATAAACAAACTTAGAGAATCCAAGTTCCTTGGGCAGGTCCTAGACAGGAGCAAGCAAAGGATTGCAGGGAATAGACAAGTTATATCACAAAAGCATGATCAGTGCAAATACCAGATATAGAGGTACTTGCCTAGGTGCTTGACTCCGGTTTCCACAGGATGTGTTTCTGTCTTTTTGAGATTAAAAATGCAGAGCTCTCTAGGGAACAGTGCCAAAGATCGTTTTACTTTTGCAGAGCAGATTCTTGCTTAAAGCAATCAAATGGGAGTGCTCATTTTCAGACCTACCAGTGCTTTATCTACTGTAATATATAGGCTTTATCCATTGATTTTAATGCAAAAGGCACACCAAGTGTTTAGGCTAAGAATCAGCCTCCAGGACTCCACACTTCCTCTATCTATGGAATCAGACTCTTTTGCAATTTATCCTTTATTTCAGCCTATGAATCATGTACACCTCGCTACAAAGCAAAGCAGTGAAGAAAGAATTGAGCCAGCATGTGATTAGCACACAGGTAGCCTCCGCTACATTGATGGAAAGGACAGAAGGTTCAAAATTTGTTCATGCTGAAAGGGAATTTTTATGCAAAAGGCAAGGAAGGGTTTTTAAGTTAGGGTGGGATCCATAATATCTTGGAATATCATAGGAATGTGAGCATTTCTCCATTTACCTCCAAACTACAGCAACATACAGGTTCCAGGCTCCCAGCCTTATAGTCACATCGCATAAACATAGGAGTCATTGTTTAGTGTATATGAAACTATACACCAAATGGTGGCACATAGTAATTAAGGTGTGATTCATTCTCTGAGACTTTCATAACCTAAGCAAAATTTTGATCTCTGAATCTGAATGTGCCTGCAAGTCACAGACAAATTCAATTGACTGATGTCATAAAGGACATAGAGCTCAGGAAGGTCACTATCAGGAGCAATGAAAAATTGGGAAAAAAATATGGATTGGTTTGGTGTACTACAACATAGATGCTGAGTTGTTCTGGCTAGATTGCCAACAGTTCTGGATATATCCACAAGGAGTGCTTACATCTTTAAAGACAGTTCATCTGAACTTTGCAAAGAGGAAGCTTACCAGAGTACCTGCTGTGGAGCACGCTACCAGCTTAGGTATGTACTTAAAGACAGTCAAATGTCAATTCCCAAGACACGAAGGAGTCAAATGCAAGACATGTTCACAAGACAAAGATTTCTACTGATTGAATTTAATTTCAGGCCTGTCTTCTTTCAACATCTCCATCTAACAATTTTCTTGGTAAGACTTGCAAGTATTCATGTGCTGCAACAGATGCAGGCCTTTCTGAACGGGCCATTAACTGTTACTCTTGGGCAGTGGCATCATTTGTATTTGCATCATGATGCCCTCAGAGACTCGCAGTTAGACTTGTAAACTGTCAAGAAGAAGAAACATTTGTGATGATAGAATATTACTAATTAATAATTTGGGGGGTTGCTGTTTTCTTCTCTATTTAGTGAGGAAGTATCTTCTTGTGGAGAAGTTGAGTGAATGTGAGATATAATGGGTGTGTTTTAACACTTGATTGTTGGAAATTGTTTTCACTTTACACAGTGTGTTCTAGATCAACAGCAAATGTTAACTAGAGTAAATATAAGTAGCATAAGCACATCTTTCAAAAATCTTTCTTGGTGTCTACATCATGCAGAACTTGATAAAAATGAATTAATCAATTCAAATAAAAATGTAGGATATGATTTCAAGCTCTGATGTTTACGCCCTGCTTTTCACCACTCTCTCACACCCAGGCACCTAAGCCACAGGAGAACCATCTGAACACTGGGAGACCCCCAGCGATGGGCAGGAGGCACAAAAGCCACTCTGCTGAGCCACCTGCCTGCTTCCTCTTGCCAGAACAAAGAGCCTCATTAAACGAAAATCCACCTCATGCTGCTGACACTGTGCTGCTTTTCCAGTTGATTCAGAGCTGTGATGTACTGGCAGCTCAGAGTGGTTTCATTCCATTTCACTTCTTTACGATGACTGGCACAGAGAAGCCGTAGCTTCAGAATAAGTAAATGGGAACTTGAAACTTCTTTTACATGGCCTTTTCTGTTCTGCACTCATAGCAAACACAACTACTATATGACTATATTTTCACTTTAAGTAGAGAACAAGAACAATTCTGCACAGAACAAGTTGCTCACAGTTCCTAGAAATTCTAACTTGAAAATTAAAACTGTTAACAGAAAACAAGCTGCAAGAATTGATGAAGTACTTCATAAAAACCTTCCCATGGCTCTTTACAATATTTTCTTTATCATACTACAGGGGATTATACCACTAAAAGAATTTTCTGCTCAGCTTCTGGTGCTTTGCCAGATTTATGGGCACCATCATTAATTGGTTTTAATTACTTTTTTATATTGAAGCTACAACCACATTAAGAACATAATGCATCACCAATTTAGAAATCCCTCTATTTGTCCACATTTCCCAGGCAATTCTGTACTTGAGGTGCAAGCATGGTCACAGTTTTGTCCAATCCCCTTTAAAAAAAATTATTTTGGTCTTACTTCCAGAATAAAGAGTGCACATTAGAAGGTACTCGGTGGAAGGTGGTTAGTTTTGGTTCCACTTCAACAGAGGAAAAACTTCGGACTCCATTGCAGTCACTGGCTATTCTGAATAACAAATAATTTGCTTTTAAAAAGTCAACCACTTTTTTTTTTGTGTGTGTCACATTGTGTTCTTTAAGAACATTCAGTCAAGTTCTTAACACCTCAAATTATAATTAAATTGTAAAAATACCCATCAAAAATTGAACAAAAGTAATGCGGTCTCTTTCCAGAAAGCAGAGAAATTATGATTACTCTTAAACTGTTGAAGGCATTCTCAGTGCTGAAAGAAGAACGCAAAATGAAGTATACCCTTATTCCCTGAAGAGGGAAACTTTGGGATTAATTAATCAGAAAATTGAGATCAACACTTAAGTTGTCTCTGTTAAAGAGTCATAATTTTGGAGGCCATTAGTGTTTCAAGCATAGCGATATTGCTGTTCCCTTAAAATATATGATTGGCTCAGATCAGAAATACCAAATTAAGAAAGATAATATAATTAAGTTTCCCTTGATTTGCATTCAGGTTTTTCAGGTATTTTCAAAGACATCTCACCAAATATGATGTCTTGAAATGAAGTGGAAGATAAGACACACAGTCACACAAAACTCCAAACTTTGGCTTTCAGATAAAATTCCTTCTACTGCAAAGCCAAGACAAAATATTACAATTTTTAACAACTGAGAATACTGATATCTTTATGTATAATAAACACCAAAGGGGAAAGCTGGTTATTAAACATAAATAGATACAACTGAAAATGTTTCAGAATGTTCTTTTTTTGAGAATAATATTGAAGACACACAGGGAATAATGGTTTGTGAAGAATTCTTAAGTACTAGTTGGGTTGCTAGAGCATATTTTGGAAAAGGAGGACAGCAAGATTGGAGCTGAGAGAAATTGCTGTAACTCTAGGGACAGGATTTTCCACCTCCTTCTGGACTTCTGCTGAAAGGTGTTCCACAGCCAATTTGACAGTAAGTAGATACCTGTTTTTTCAGGCTAGGAAGTCAAGGATGGCTGGAAATGACTGGTAGTAACATTGCTTTCTTGCATCCCCTTGGCTATAGAAAATAGCAGTTTTTAACCAAAATGCTGTTATTCAAAGCAGAACTTTGAATTTTTGTTGCTTTAGGTCAATAAGGAGTGAAAGAATGCCAGGACCTCTGGGCAAACAGAACATTCAAAGAGAATGGAAGGAAATTTGTTCTACTTTTAAACACACTTGAGAACACAGTACTTAATATACAGTTGTTATTCAGCCTTCTATATTACAAAGTCTGTGTCATTTGAAATTGAGACCCTTTTATATAAACAAAGAAATGAGATTTTTGCAAGTTTTCTTTCCTGGCTTCATATGTATCACTATCCATCTGCAAACATTCATCCCATGGGGATGCAGGATTGATATCATTTAGAAGAAAGCACATAACATTAGACCATAGTTGCACAGTTATTTGCCATTTTTTTGACATGTTTATTCTTTATCTACTGTCTATACACAAAGACATATGAAGTCAGCTAATGGTCACTCATTAAAATATACTTTTACCTTATACATATTCATAAGACACACTGTAGAGAAAACCTACATATTCTTTAAAAAAGAACAAAGGAGCAAAAACTCAAGGAGACCAACTTCACATGAAAGGGAAAGCCGCTTTTCTTAAAAGTTCAGATGTTACAAATTAAAAAATGCTGCCTTATCAACATGGTGTAAAGCAGATTTTTTTATCAGATTCTGTTTTGAACAACAATTTTTGGTCAATTATTACTTTTCATGTGGACATTTCTCAAGTCTGAGCCATACTGTGTGCACAGCTGATATGGTACAATCTTTGCTCTACAGCTGGTCTTGTTTGTCATCTTGGCTTACTTGATTAAGCATTTTAATCAGTGTTTTGCATAAGATTGTGCACCTTCTGTTGAAAATTGTCTGGCTGGTATTTAGTTGAAAACCAGTTGACTTCTCAACATCTTACTTAGGCTTTGACTGTTTCTCATCCCATAATTTTAGAAAGGTTTATAGTCAGTACCTTAAAGCAATAATGAATGTTCTCTAGTCATTGCAAAATTCTGTACTAACAATGTTGGTAAGCAGCTTCCAATGAAGCTGGCAGGCTGTTTTACATTTAGTATAACGCCATGGAGAATATATAACAGGACTGCCTTATTTTGCCTTAAGCTTTGACCTTTTTGCTTTTAACTAAGAAAATAAAATACTACTTTTAGTATTGCATTTATCCCTTCTCTTCTGATTGTTTTGTTGAGTCACCCCTTTTCTTCAGTCAGATCAGGTGTTAGTAGCTTTTTTTGGACAAAGTAATTCTGCTGTTTCCCCAGAGCTCTCAGGAAATTGAGTGCTGATTATATTTACATGCTTGAATTAGCTATAATGTACAATTTAAAAACACTTTTATTTCATTCATCCTGTCTATGTTTATATATGTTTCCCTTATGATACTAACATAACCCAGGAGCATTCTCATTTTGGCTTTTCTGAGTAGACCATTTGGCTGAGCTCCAGTTCTTTGCCTCGCTCTCTTAGCACAAGGAGGAAAACATCATAATTTGGGATAATGTAAGTCTCACCTCCAGAACCCAGACCATAGTGTCTTAATACCTTCTAGAATTTTTTATTGATAAATGAGAAAAAAAAAGCTCTCTAATGACTAAGCATAAACAGATGGACTTAGAATACATATATATATATCTTTGCCTTATAAGTGTAAAGAGAAGGCAGAAATTCAGTTAGATTATTAGTGTTCTCAAACAATAATTGTGTATTCTCAAGGGGTATGAGACAACAAAATTCACTTTATCTGGGAAAAGATAAAGATACTATATTTACTGGGCATCCACTTTTGCAATAGATAAAGTAAATACATATTTACAGTTAATTATATTTATGTTATATCACCTCTATATCAAATATATACTTTCAGCTTTACTCAAGGCGCATCCTCCCTGCCTTGACTATAATAGGTCATCTTTGAACCATTCCCTAGACTCCACTTTCAATGCCTCTGAGTTCTCATTGTTAATTATAAGCCCTTGCTCAGAAAAATGCATTTTAAAATTACTCAGCCCAGGACTGAGTAGCCTGCTTGTATGAGAGCACTCTGACATTGTACCTGATAACTCCATTCCACTTCCAGTTTGAAAGACAGTCAGTGAAAAACCAAAGCTAGTGCTGATGCACTTGCATTTTAACCTAAGTACATATTAACCTAGGAGGCATACTGCTGGCTTAACTACTATCTAGCAGAGTTAATGGGGTAAAAACTTCAAGTACAAATGACAAGTATAAGTAGTGATGCTGGGTATACATATAATGCATTAAGCTGGAATATAGATTCCCTGATTTATCTTTTCGCATAAATAGGAAACTCAAGAAAATGTCCATGCCAGTTGGCTGGAACATTAGAACAGAAATTTTTAGGTTTATTTATATAAGCATACAAACATAAATCCATATATGCTTGAAAACTAGTAATATCTGTAAAGACTTTTATTAAAATTGAAACTTCTCTGTATATATTGGGAAAAATGTTTTATAACAGATGAAGAATGAAATGATAACAACTCTAGATTAGCTGAAATTTGTATGACCTTAGGTCTAGTATGAAGCATTTCTCACGTAGAAATACAGTATATTTAGGTATTTTTACTTTGTAATAGGACCTCCTGAATCATATGTCCAGAAAACGAAAGTTTAATAAAGACCCTTATCAGCTTTGAAAAATCTGATCATTTTTTTATGGGAAAATGAAACAAGAAAATAGACAGTCAGAGATGACTGAAACAAGTTCTAAAAAGACAGCAATCTTGATGGAAGACAGGGAGAGAGAAGTGTGGAAATGGTAAAATACTAAAAATGAGAGCACAAGGTTGAAATAAGTTCAGCAAATGGACATAATAATGTGTAGTTGCAAAAGAATGGAGAGAGAGTTCAGAGCTTAAAAGTACTTGTTTATACTTCCTTTAACAGAAATGAAGGTTAACGCTGACAGGTAGATTATCCCAAGATTAGAGAAAGCTACCACTTTAAGCCAGATATTAGAATACTTCCCAGGACATTTCAGATTTATCATCCGTTCCTGATGTGTTAGAATCCAAACAGCTGTTCACATAATCCAGGAGATCAACCCACAGGACAAGAACCAAGCCAAGTCAGACTGAAGACACAACTTCTGGGAGAGGAAAGCTCGGGTCTAAGATCTCAGAGTTATCATGTACTTGAGAGACAGTGAGAAAATAGATGCTACCTAAAGTTCTTAATTATGAAAGCACTACAAATTAGAGTAGTCTCTAGATTTTTTACTTTCATAAGTAATTAAGATATCTTAAAAATACACGAAATCCAGAGCTGTCATGTGAATCTCAAGGTCTGCTAGAGAAACAATTGAATAATTGCTTAGAAACATATAAGCTTTACTTTCTCATTTGATAAAAGTGTGAAGAGATTTTATATGAGTCTTTGAGCACATTTGGTCCACAATGCAGCAATGTTGGAATGCAGCAAAGAAATCTCTAAACTGGCATCAATACAAGCCAGCGTGTCTTCTCAGTGGACCACAATGCCATCTGCATGTACTTAACTTCGGTTCACAGGCAGCTGACCTAAAATGTCTTGGCCTCCTGAGAGGGAGACATATTAACTTTGGTGTAGTACCACAAAACACAGCTTCTGTTTTTACGGCCCAGGCCTGACATCTATTCATTGCATGTCCTTGTGCTTCTTATGCTGGGGTTTGCACAGATGGATTTGGAATTGGGCTGGACACTTGTTATTTTTTTCCAATTGACAAATGAAATGTAATGAAGTTAAACTGATTCATGATGTGAATTTTTGAGTACAGCTATTAGGCTAACAGGTTAAACTATGTTGTAATCCTGTATTCAGCAGTCAGCAATTAAATTTAGTTGAGTATGAGAAGACTCTCTCTTTTCTCTGGTTAATGATCTAACAAATATTAATTTGTTGGGGCTTCTTCTATACCAGGAGTACAAATGGGAAGGTGATCAGTACTGTTGAATGTAGGTTCTCTGTACCAGATACCTCTGGCACGGTATCTTCACCGAGCCCAGACCCATCCCAGAAGCCACGAAACTTTTGACTTCTAATAATGTAGAACACAAATTCAAACAGCTCTGGAATGCTGTGTTGTAAAGCTATCTATCCCTGGCTTTCCACACAAACGTGTCTACTGTCAATCATTTCCACTACAAAAAATAAGGCTGTGAAAGATCTGGGACAATCCTGCAAACAATTTACACACCGAATTTGCAGGCAAGTTAGTGATCAGGCAATGGAAGGAATGACTGCAGAATCACATTCTTCAATCTCAATTCTTTAACCACAGAACAACACTCAAGGTCAGTGTTGTAAAGTAATATTTCTTCCACTTTTAGTACAATTGTTTTTTCCATTTCTGACTACACAATTACCAAAAACATGCTGACAATTACCAACGATGGTAAACAGGACATATTTGGAGCTGTTACTTGCAATCTGGTGCATAGAATTGATGAAAACAATCAAAAAAATGAGAATTTGCTAGCTGTTTCAGTCTAATAACCAATGTAGCATAAAGCCAGCAAATGAGTGTTTGATTTCCTGCATCACAGAGATACTTATATCAAGCCCTCTTACAAATAGAAAAAGGGTGATGTAGGCTTTTTGAAAAATAAATTACTCTTAAATTTGTAAAATTACATTAGTGATTAGTTGATTTTTAATAGTGATTTTTTTAATAATGCACTAAAAAGTGATAGTTAGAAGTCTCATGCTAGCACAAGAAACTAAGTTTATACATAAATGACAGGTGCATTTACATTTTTTGGTTTGCATTTTTGTATGTATTTTTGTCCACACGTGTATCCTATGCATAAACATAGGATTAAATATTTCATACGCGTATACCTTTCTGGCCTGTACAGAGTGCTCTTAAGATCAGACTGGCAGAGACTAACAGCCTGAAAAATGAACTTAGGTCCCAGTTCCACAAAGACTTTTGTATGAGCAGCAGTTTACAAACTGCAAAACCAAATGCAGTCAACAATGCCAGGCTCAAGCTCTTGCCCCTGTCCCCAGTGCACTGTCTACCGCTCTCTTACTGAATAACCTTCCTGCTTTGCTTCCCACCTGCCTCCCAATAGCATGCCATCCTCACACTAGTCTCACTGGGTATCTTCTCATTCCTGTTGTGAATAATATTATCTAATAAATAAACAAATTATCTCAAGGCTCAAGACTTTTATTTTGGTACAAGCTCAGGGATTCATTTTGTCCTCCATCACTAAAAAGGGATTTTTCTCCACTGATTCTTTTGATTACACAAAATGATCTAAAAGTGTTCTTTGGGAGTCAATGAGCAAGCAAAAAGTATGCCAGCTTTCTGGCAATCTGCCTTGTCTTTACACTGTCACAAATCCACTGTAATTATTTGTAATAAAATGATTTCGAAATGCTAGGAAACAAAAATGGGCGGTGAGGAAGTGCTTGTAGAAAGGAGAATGAAGCAGAATGGAAGACCCTATGTTGCTACAGCAGTGTGACAAAAGCAAAGAATGAACTATTTTAAGTGGAAGAACCAGTATCAGGTTTAAGTGCATACCCAAGTGAAACAAGTAAGGCCTATTTACACATATGGTTTTAGCTATAGCGTGACAAAATTTCTCATTTGAGCACTAAAAAGGACATTTCTGAAGGGTGCTATTTCTGAAGGGTGCTATTTCTGAAAGGCGCTATTTATGAAGGGCATTTATGCACCAAAATTCTTATATGACATCCTAAATATATGGGACTGACTGTTTGGGAAGATTACAAGAATGCTGTTAGAGTACGCAGGGATGAAACGAGGAAAGCCAAGGCCTCCTTGGAATTAAAATTGGCAAGGGATGTCAAAATTAACAAGAAGGGTTTTTTCAACTATATTGGAGGCAAAAGGACAACTAGAGAAAATGTGGGCCCACTGTTGAATGAGACGGGTGCCATGGTGACGGAGGATGCAGAGAAGGCGGAGTTGCTAAATGCTTTCTTTGCTTCAGTCTTTACTGGTCAGGCCAGCCCTCAGCAGCCACAGAATTTGGAAGAATCAGAGAAAGTCTGGACAAAGGAAGCCCTTCCCTTGGTGCAGGAAGCCCAGTTAATGAGCAGTTAAGTGAACTGGATACCCACAAGTCCATGGGTCCTGATGGGATGCACCCACGAGTGCTGAGGGAGCTGGCAGAAGTCATTGCTGAGCCACTCTCCATCAACTTCAAAAGGTCCTGGAGAACAGGCGAGGTGCCTGAGGACTGGAGGAAAGCCAATGTCATCCCAGTCTTCAAAAAGGGCAAGAAGGAGGACCCGGGAAACTACAGGCTGGTCAGCCTCACCTCCATCCCTGGAAAGATGATGGAATGACTCGTTCTGGGTGTCATCTCAAAGCACATGGAGGAAAAGAAAGCTATCAGAAGTAGTCAACATGGATTCACCAAGGGGAAGCCATGTCTGACTAACCTGATAGCCTTCTATGATGGCATGACTGGTTGCATAGATGAGGGGAGGCCGATGGATGTTGTCTACCTTGACTTCAGCAAGGCTTTTGACACAGTCTCCCACAGCACCCTCACAGGTAAGCTTAGGAAGTGTGGATTAGAGGAATGGACAGTGAGGTGGATTGAAAACTGGCTGAAAGACAGAGCTCAGAGGGTTGTTATTAGGGGCACAAAATCTAGTTGGAGGTCTGTAACAACTGGAGTCCCCCAGAGGTCAGTACTGGGTCCAGTCCTCTTCAATATATTCATCAATGACCCGGATGAGGGGATGGAGTGTACCCTCAGCAAGTTTGCTGACAATACAAAACTGGGAGGGGTCGTTGACATGCCAGAGGGCTGTGCTGCCATACAGCAAGACCTGGACAGGCTGAAGAGCTGGGCAGAGAGGAACCTGATGTACCTCGATAAAGGCAAGTGTAGGGTACTGCACCTGGGGAGAAATAACCCCATGCACCAGTACAGGTTGGGGGCTGACTTGCTGGAGAGCACCTCTGAGGGGAAAGACCTAGGAGTCCTGGTGGACAATAGGATGACCATGAGCATCTCTCTTATGAGGAGAGGCTGAGGGACTTGGGTCTTTTTAGTCTAGAGAAGAGAAGGCTGAGGGGTATCTGATCAATGCTTATAAGTACTTAAAGGGTGGGTGTCAAGAGGAGGAGGCTGGTCTTTTTTCAGTGGTGCCCAGAGATAGGACAAGAGGAAATGAGCACAAACTTGAATATAAGCAGTTCCACCTAAACATGAGGAGGAACTTCTTTACTTTGAGGGTGCCAGAGCACTGGAATAGGCTGCCCAGGGAAGTAGTGGAGTCTCCTTCTTTAGAGACATTCAAAACCTGCCTGGACAAGTTCCTGTGCAACCTGCTCTAGGTGGACCTGCTCTGGCAGGGGGGTTGGACTTGATGATCTCCAGAGGTCCCTTCTAACCCCATGTGATTCTGTGATTCTGTGGTATCTACACATCCACACTATTTTATAGCAGAATGCACAAAAAGCACAGACAGCATATTTATGGTTGCTCTTACTAATTCTTTTACAATTCTTTTACATTAATTCTTTTACAATACTCATTCTGCTGTGGGAAGATACTGAAAAACAGTTAAAATACATTTTGCCTCTGCTCATTCTTGGTTTTGTAACTGTTGCTTAACTATTTGATAAGTTTCAGTGTGAAGTTTTTTAGCCTAAATTTTTGAGTGAGAAATCCTGAATTGCTATGAATGAATCTTCAAATTTTTTTCAGCCTCTGTCTTCTTTCACATTTTAGATTCTTTATATTTTTTCTATCCAAGAAGTTTCTGCCTTTTAAATTTTTGCAGTATTTTTATTAGCATACTTTGTTCAAATGTGTTCCATTTCAGAGAAAATCCATTATTAATTATTTTAGCATTTTTTAGAAGGTTTATACATGTAACTTGCAAAGTTTTTTTCTTTTTTGTTAGTAGTGTGACAGCAACAAAATTCCAGCATGAAAGTAAGTCCTGTGGTTTCTGACTATGCTCCTTTCTCATTAATTGCACTATAAATTAGAAACCATCAATAAATATTATGGCACAATGATTAGGAATAGATTAAGTTATCAATTGGGACATGATTAGCAGCAGATTCCCATGGTTTATCTTATTTTGTGACCTTTTCCAATTACAACTAAAATGGGGTGGTTTAAAATCTGTAGTTAGCAATCTCAGATCAAAACAATGAAGCTTTTTGACAGTATTTTAAGGTGCATAGACAAGGTTCACGTGAGCCATTCTGCTGTCTCGTGTGTGTGGACACAATCTCCAGCTGAAGGATGGTAGAAAAAGACTGAAGAGGCCACTTAAGAAAGTTCTGCGTGGCCATGGTCATGTTCGTTTCCACACTTTTGTTTGACCCCAACATTGTCATGGCAATAAGTACAAGCAGCTTTGTAACTTCCTGTAAGATACAAAAGAAACCCTAGACAAATAATATGAACCACACAGAAATGTTAGGGGAAGCAAATGAACACTAGTTATTTGAGTTCAAATTAACTTGCTCAGACAGCTGTGCCTGTTTGCTACACTGGAGATTTCAGCATTTTTTTTTTGCCACTGTAAATATCAAGCTATGGGCACATTTTGGACGTGCTTTACTTTTTCTGGAGTTGTCTTTAAAGACAGATGACATTTTTCTTCCATGTGAAGGCCAGTCTAATGTGACTTGTTTTTTAAATAAGTTTCTAAGATAACAGAACTTACTGGCCCAGATCCCAAGTCTGAGACTTGGGCATGAGAGGACAGTAAAAGCTTCAAACCACTTTTGTAGCTTTCTGCTCCTAACGCTCTTCAAGCTCTGACTCATCTCTTAGTGTTCAGACTGTTAAACATCAATGTTGTTTGCCCACAACCTCAAGGCACCATCATCATACCAATTTTCCATCAACCAGCCAGCTAAAGAGTGTCACCTCTTATACCTGTAGCTCCAGCTATAGATATGGAGACCTCATTGTAGGTTCCTCAGTCCTGTAGAAGCAGGGAGGTTCACACACCTGGACTAATGAGGCTTAGTTATGGCTTGCCAAGGACTTAGTTCTTCTTTTCTTCTGTTTGTTGGGATGCTAATAACAAGATGCTGCAAATACAGTACATAATGGAAGTATAGCTTGGGACCATCCAGATATGTACTGGAGGGTGAGCTGACATGAGACACTTCTCACAAAAATCCAAGAGGCTGCACATGCATGAAAAGTATAATATTTTGTGGAACTGCCCTTTGCAAATCTTGTGACGTTTGATGTGGAAAGGAAACCTCAGCTGTTCTACCCATGGCAATAGAAATGGGTTTGCCAAACCAAAACAAAGATGGAGGGGTTCATGATTCACAAGGGATCTCAAAATACATTCTGCTCATTTCTGAAGGTTAATAGCAGTTCTGACTCAGGACCTTCATCTTGCCAAAATCAGTGGAAAGCTATTATGAAAAAAGATGAAAGGATAAATTCTGCTCTCCATTATAGAGCTGTAAACTTTAGGACAAACCCATCAATGTGAATGTATGGCAAGAAAGATCATTATTTTATACTCACCTAAAAGAGAACAGAGTTTAGCCTAAAATCTTTCCTGTTCTTCTTGCATTCTGGTGCTTCACAAGGCAGTCAGACTTTCCCTCCACAGTTTTTTACACTCTCACTAGAACTGTTTGAGGTAAAAGACAGATCTGACATTCTTGGTGTCTGTCACTTTTTCCTAATGTGCAATATGTAATGCATATAGCACAATTAGCATCAGTGTGGACGGTATGGCCAATTTAGGAACAGGTATGCTATAAAGTTGATGGGAAGTACATATGAAATACAGAACTATCTCTTAGGAACCAGAACAGAACCATCTAGAACAGATCTAGAACCATCTAGAACCATCTCTTAGGGATAGTGAACTACTGGAAAGAGTCCAGCGAAGGGCAATGAAGATGATTCAAGGATTGGAGCATCTCCCTTATGAGGAAAGGCTGAGAGAGCTGGGACTCTTTAGCCTGGAGAAGAGAAGGCTGAGGGGAGCCCTTATCAATGCTTATAAGTATCTAAAGGGTGGGTTGAAGGAGGAGGGAGCCAGACTCTTTTCAGTGGTTGCCAGTGAAAGGACGAGGGGCAACGGGCGCAAGTTGGAACATAGGAGGTTCCACTCCAATATGAGAAAAAACTTCTTCACGGTGAGGGTGACAGAGCCCTGGAACAGGCTGCCCAGGGAGGGTGTGGAGTCCCCTTCTTTGGAGATCTTCAAGACCCGCCTGGGTGCAGTCCTGAGTAACATGCTCTGACATGCTCTGGGCAATCCTGCTTCAGCAGGGGAGTTGGACTAGATGATCTCTATGGTCCCTTCCAACTCTAAAAATTCAGTGAAATTCAGTGAAACTGCTAAAAAGATAAAAATTCTGCATTCATTGAACAAAATTAAGAAAATTATTCCATTCTAATTATGGCACACAGTTTAAGAAATTAGATAAACAGTTTTAGAAATTATACCAACTGCAAAATAGTTTCTAAATATTAATTAAGGGTTTTATTTAGAAGTATTTCACACATGATTTCCTTACCATCTGTATTTGTAAAACTTCAGAGGAAGAAAAACGTAACAACATCTGGTAAAAATTATTTGAACGTAGTAATTCTACATGGCTTGAATCGAAATTCAATAAAGTATTCACCATCTCTTAAAAACATATTCTTTTACAGCTGAAAAGAATACCAATATATTCTTTGTGTAGACTTGTCATGTGTCTACAAGAAGTGTCAAACTATATTTTTAGCTATGGAGTTTACTTAATCCCACAAGACTTTATCTTGCCTTTATGTTGACAAATGAACAAGGCTGAAATATACGGGATCTGAGCTTCTCTCAAGGTACACTCTGTTTCAAAAGTCATTGTTCTTGCACAGCTGTTTCCTTTAAGCTACTGACTTAAAAACAATTTTATTATTCTTCTGGGCTTATCACTGAAATCCTCAGTAGTTGTAGTTAATTGTCTCCAAGCTTTACTTTTCTAGACAAGCCAAGAGAATGCAGTAGAAATATAACATGATACAAGATGTGATGTAACCGATAACTGTCACTCAACACACAGAGCTGTGTTCTGGCTAGATTTTCTTACTTCATTGTTCCAGTTATTCAAAATATTCTTGTGGTATATTACCAGATTAAAGGAAAAAATGCTACCTGCATTACTTGTAACACATTTTAGTTAGTGACACAGGCAGTAATTATTAATAGTATTAAAATAACACTTTGGTTTAAATTTCAGACTTCATTTTATATTTCACATGTCTATATCGAATGATGAAAAAAGACTACCAGCTGTCTGTTTCAGTTTGATTTCTTTGGTACTAATAAACAGTACATCTCACCAGTTTCTAAATAAATATTAATAATTTAAGCAGATTAAATATGAACTTTTTATCTTAGGTTTTATTATAGTGTTGTTTTTTTTTTTTCCCCAAACTGCTACCTCCTTGGACTAAATTAAGCCTGGAAGTAGCCCTAGAAGCTTCCCTGTCAGACTAACAATTTTTCCAGCCATATTTAATACAATGAAAATACTGTGCATTTGTCTATTTTAAGACCAACATAAACAACCTCTGCTAGACCTCATCTAGAAATACCTTTTCTGAGGTTAACAGCACAGGCCTGTAAATTCAGTAAAATTATATGTACAGCAATTATGTTCATCTTATCAACAGCAGCCAAATCTTGGACTCTGTCCTAAGTTTCCATCTATGTTAAAATAGAAACCTAACATTTCACCTCAAGAACTGGGAATTAAAATTCCCAGTATTGTTCTGTACCACCAGAAAAATAACAGAAGATGTTTTCACTGTTGGAAGACTTGCTCTGGATGACCCCATTGCACAATCAGTACAAAAGGCTGTCCTTTGTCTTACAGAAAGAACTGATCATAGATCCAGTTCACCAGTCTGATGGCCCCTGATGGAACCAGAGCAATCCTCTTTGCCTTGCATCACGTCTGGTAGCAGGTTGCCCATTCCAGTCCTCAGAAGGCTCTGGAACTACTATGGGTCCCTGACGTGCTTAGAGCTACCTTACTACTGGTGAAGGGACAAGTAGCCAATGTGATTCCTTGTACTAGATCTGGAAGAACGGAGGGAAGAAGGAAGGAAGGTAGGCACCTACTAGTCTAATAGAAATGTATCTACTCTCAGTCACGGTTTTCCTGAGCCACCTCAAGACAAATTACTAAGCCACATTTGCCCTGGCATAGAAAAAAGATCATAATTATGGGAGGGATGACAGCATTGTTTCTGCTCATTATAAGAACCATTCAGAACAAGGATAAAATATTTTATTTTTAAAGCTGGAACTGGTTAGTGTAGAAAATCAGCATGTGATAACTGAGCACTCCTTAATTCTACCGACACATGGAGATGTCCTAATAAACTGCAACACCTGTGCAGCACAAAGGGGAATTAAGCTTTCAAATAATTTAATAACAACCAGTAGGAGCACAAGGAATATGTGATGCAAAAAAAGAATAACGTTTCTCTTCAGTACATGCGTTTAAATTACTTAGCTTATGACAGATTAATCTCAGAAGCCAAACAGAATGCAATGACTGAGATTAACATGAGGAGAAAAGAAAAAAGTACAAACCATCTATTTCTTTTTCAGGATTCAGTCCTGTCCTGTAGCATGTAGCATCCCTGACAGACAGTGTGAGGACAGGTGCATGCTAATTCTCCTCTTGGACATGCTCAGCATTCTCTCCTTTTAGAAAGAAAATGATAGACCTCGGTATATCTTGACTGTTTTCTTACTTTCCAATAATGCACACAAGAGCCTTGATTTCTCTCACATAAGTTTAGAAGTTCAACAGCTGTGTTTAACCAAGACAGAAAGGCTGACACCTTCAGAGGATGCTTTTGGAAAGACCGAACCGCCCCTTGAACAGAGTTTGGCTGTAGCCTGTCTCCACTGTACAGAGAGAGGCACAGAGGTGGTGACACTTTGCACAGAGGTGCTGCAGTTAAGTGCTTAAGGTAGCAAGGTGGCTTGCTGGACACAGCAGCAGAAGACAAATTCCTTGCTTTCCATTTCCATGCCCTTTCTGACCAGCATTCTTCAAAAAAAGTTCTCCTTCCTAGTTTTTAACATGATGTTGCTAGCCTGCCTATAAAAGTAAGATGCACAAATACTTAAAAATAAGTGATTTGCTAATTGCCACCAATGTAAGCCAGTGCAGCAAGACCCACAAAATACTGCAGTAATGTCAGTGGTGATAATAGTGGGGTTTCCTACTTTTTTTCAGTGCCTATGTGCGGCAACACACGCTGCACAGAAACACAATTTTGAGTAATCCGTCAAGGTCTTGTTAGCTGCTCTATCTAAAAATATTTCAAGAGTATGACAGGAAAACTGTTTGTACAGAGTAGTTAGTCTAGATGTCAGACACGCTTGTGAGCACCAAGTCTCCTCTTTTTACATTTAGGAAAGGGATATGCACATTTTTTTCTTAAAGCACCAATTAGTTCAATGGAAATACTTTCTTGTTGTTATTTTCAAGCAAATTAAAAGCTAAAGAAAACACTGGAGAAGCAAGGAAAGCAATTGGACTACAGATGGGCTGTTGTTCCTTAGTTACATAGACATGAATATAGAGCTAAATTTGAACTGTAGTTCTTAACAGGACATTCTTAATCATCTAGTCAACTGCCACCCTATGAGCAAACTGGGGAACACATAAACCTCAATCTGCACACTTGGGACTGTGCATCCTGAGGATGTACGGGATGCACAGGGTGCAAGAACTACTCCTACATCCTGTCAAGCCACTTCTTCTTCCTCTTCGTTCACAATGAAGACAACAAAGAAATGAAGAAAATCTGCCACCTTACTAAGCATCAACATTTTGTTGGATGAAGTACTCAAAAACCTACTTGTCTCCAGCATGTATCAGACACAGACTTGGCAGCAAGGATCCACATGTGTGTGACCTCCAGGCTTCATTACTGCATCTCATTGTTTCCAAGAATGAAAAACATACATGGTGAAAAAGCTCCTACTGCTAAAAAAGCAGCTGCCAGACTGCTTAGCAACACAAGCCTCTATGAACACATCGTTCTGGCACGCTGGTCTCTGTGCAAACTCCCCCATGATTTCAGAGTCCAGGTGAAGGTCATTGCCACAGTCCTCAAAACTCCCTGTGGGACTGGCCTTAAGGCACTTGAGAGACTGCCATCCCCTCTGCAGCTATGACCTTCTCTGACAGCTATGTTCCCTTGGAACAATGAAACTGTCAGCCAAGGGAAGAGGCTCAGCAATGCAGAAGACCTAACTTTACAGAAGCTAAATCTCCCTGAGAGCGCTACCACTCAGAAGAGAGGGAAACGACTAAATCTCACCAGCTGCAATTCTCAGACCTTTAGCTTACCTTCCCCAATAAGTTTCGTCCCCGCCCAACCAAACCCTGCAAAACGGATGGATGGATTGGGTACCAGCCACCAGTGTATAATCATTGCCAGATGTAAATACAAAATAGACATAAATAGTAAGATAAGTAATATACTTTCATAATTGCTTCTGTTGTGTTGCTCCTAGACTAGAAAAAATGTCTAGAAGACTGCCTATTTACTCTATCACAAATGTGTTTTATATTGTGATCAATGAAAATCATTGAAAACTGAGTTTCAAGTCATTCTTCTGAATCCCTGTTCGCTGAATTAGAATTATTGGGAATTACAACTTAAGTTCTTTCTCTAGAAAGACAATGGTCCTGACCATCAGCAAAGACACTTCTCCCATAAAGTGCTTTTTCTTTTACATTGGGGAACTGCTCAACAGAAATAGGAAATTCAAAGCAGTCTGCTTAGAAGTGCTATATTTTAAACAGAATAGTGCTTGAGATGGACAGGAACATTTCCTCTTGAGTATTTTTGAAAAAGGACAAGAAGATTCAGTCTCAGAAAAATTATAGCCGCTTTAACAAGAGTACTTAGCACCTGAAAGAAAAAGGATGCAGGCTGTCATAAACATTTATTAGGATCAGATGGAACAGGTCTGAACTTTTAACACTCTTATACTACCGTGACGTCACACTTAAAGCCTGAGACTTTACCCTTACCTGAGATATGATGCTTCTGTAGAAAAGTGCTGCCCAGACTTTAAAAACCTGTCAGCTGGTGGAAGCAACCGGACCGTCTATAAACCTTAGAGTAATAAGATGACCTGGCATGAATACAAATATATATAATTCACACTTCTCACATCATAAACTACTAGAACATTGCCTGAATGCTTTAGGAACAGCAGCAGAGCCCCAAGAGCAAAATCAACATTGCTCTCTGAAGTCATTCAGTATTTTATATAGAATAGACTGTGAACTCTTCAACATTTGAAGTTCAAAAACTTTTAAAAACACAATGAATAATTAAATTTTTCTCTCAAGTGACCTCAGTGAAATGATGTTGGGGGCTGGATTCAATGTTTATAAGTGAACTGAAACTGGAGCAGCAGCTGGTAATGCTACAGCCTATGAGGAGTGGGAGCTCTCTTGAAACTTTTAAGGTGCTCCTCGTTCTCTGGTGTGTGGGCTTGATCTATACACTGCTTTTTATATCAATACAACTGTATCAGTTAGGGGATGATCATTGTCATGTAGTCAAACCAATTTCGGTAAGGGTGCAATTATATCTGTATAAATATGTGTGTTGATTCAGCCTTCTTTCTTTTAAAAATATCTTGGCTCTAACTTCATCAGTACTTTTAACCTGCGGGTACAATAAAAGCGTTTTTCTGACTTTATCAGCACTATTGCTGATAGTCAGGACACTTTGTATAGAAGTTCACAAGCTTTACCCACTTGGACAACACATTGAGTGCTTCTGGAAGGGAGCTATCTTTTTCTCTGACTGGAAATGTCATTTTTGAATAGTACACAAGCTAACACAGTGAAGTGAGTGCATTTTTTCCTGTGCTACTACTATGTTGTAGAATTTGTTTTTATTAAATACAAGTGATTCAATCCACTCCTCTTCCAAAAAATGAACTAATCATTTGCAGCCATTGTTCACCTAATTCTGAAACGCATTATAACTTTAGCAATTGATTTTATTTCATGAATCGCAATATCTAATGACAATATGAGTTTTCTCTGACAAGTCTGCCCTACATTGGCGTATTACAGTCAACATATTTCAGTCAGCATTTTTGCATCATTACTAATAGCAGGTGTAAAGATGGAGTTTAATTGCAAAGAAAGGACCACATTCACCAAGTCCTGCCTTTTGCAACTCTGTAAAACACAACAGTTACAGCTAGGGTTAATTCCGCCCGCTGTGTCTTCTGTAATTTCCTTTAATACTGTTGTGAAATTATAGCCATTAGAACTAGCTAGGGCATTGCTATGGTCATGCCCCTGCTGTATTCCTGTCAATCTCCCAATTTCAGTTTCTTTTACACAGTCTTGTGGGCCACTTACTTTGACTAAAACCTCAATAAAAGGTATTCAACCATTTACATTTTATTGATTTGTTTGACAGAGAGGTCTCTCCTGGCCTGAAGAGGAGCACACAGATATCAGAGAATAGGCATCAGTACTGCACTGCAAGCACGGTTCTCGGTGCCAGGGAGAGTTATAAGCTTGTACACTGTCCCCTCTGAGCATCAAAACAAACTACCTCATTGCAGCAGAGACAACATGCACGGGGGTGCAGGACTTACTCCATTGCCCACGATACAAGAGGAGAGCAAAGCCATTGTGCTAATGCTAAAAAATTCAACCACGGCTAACGTTTGTAATTCTTATTACAGAATACGCTTAGCATTGTACAGCTTGCAAAAAAAATCCCAGCCAGTAAAAGACGCGGTCAGTGTCTTAAGTTTTTACAGCATAGAGGTGTCAGAGAAAACAAAGCACAAAAGACAGAAGTATAGTAGGTGAAGTTATCATAAATTAAGTTGGCAGATTTTTAATTCTACATGAAAAAACAGGAGTTCAATGTGTACCGAGAGGCTGGTCAGTCCAAAGATACTGGGCAGGAGACTTGAAATGAACAAATGACAAAGGCAGAAAGAAATAGGATGAGTTTACATTATCACTGTGTGGTGTACAGAAAGAGGGTGGCAGGCAGTGAGACAGGGAATTAAAGATATTTCAGAATATCCCAATATCTTTATTGATATATTGGGATATTCCCAAATATATCAATAAATATCCCAGAATAGTAACACACAGACATAAGAATAGAAAAAGATAATCTTTTTTGCAGCTACAGTTTTAAATGATTGACAGGCGATGAGTTCAAAACAAGCAACCTAAGAGAAAAAAGCTAATTTCTGAGGTAACAGAATATGACAGCGTCATTCAGTGGCTAGATTTCAGAGCTTTTAATATAAAACCCACATTACAGTCAACTTCTCAGTACTCTCCTTGTTATCCCTACTTGTCAAATAACTGGAATTTGGTAATACTTGTTAGCAATTTAGGTTTTCATTATAGCAATACAAGGCTCCGTTCCACTGAGTACCAAACAAGCTCTCAATAAGAGTGAGCCGCAGCACTTAACCTTCAATGTTAGACTGGCATGCAGCTCTCACCGTACCAGACCTTCAGCTCCCAAATCTCTCTGCCTTTCCAAAGGTGAAAGAAGATGTACAGCTGACCTGACAAGAAGCCAGAGGTATGCCTTCATGGAAGAATAATCACTCAGTGTTGGCATCTGTTCTGAAGGAATTCCCAAATTGTAATGGCTTGGAGCATCATGTGGCCGATTTCATGCTACCTCAACTCATTTAATAGCCCTTAGTCTACTAAATAGCATAAGATAACCTTGGAAATAACTTATATCAATATAAATAGTAGGTTAGCAAAGAAAGAATAAACATTATTGATGGTATAGGCCCAGTCTGGCTTTGGTCATGCCAATAAGACGATGCCTGGAAATCATCGTAGTATAGGAGATTCTGAAGAAATCAATGACCTAAGGCTTTCTGCGGTCACAGGCCAGCTCAGTAATAAATAAGGTGCATTTGTTTGCCTTATATATATTAGGACACTTTAGTATTAATATCTAGTTGCCTCATAAAGATTAAGGCTGTTTTGTATTACTAATGAAAGAATACAAAAAGGTTGTCTTTCAGGCACAGTACTGAATCTCTGCACGTGCACACACACACACAGAGGTTTTTATCTATAAATGTCCAGAGATCTTCTTTGAAATGAGTCTTGAAATTGAGATAACTTAAATAACATTTCTTCTTAACGGTCTTATTAACTTCAAGGTAAAATCTGAATTTCTGGAAGATATACAATCATGCTTGTTCTCATTACTGTCCATACAATCCATGACCTCACACTGCTGTTGTGTGTGAATTCCTTATGTTTTATTTGTGTTACAGTTTAATTTATTCACTGCTGCATGAGCTTCAAACTTCATGTGATGTTCTTTTAATGTTTTACCAGGAAAGCCTTGCCACCTGGAAGCATCCCTTCACCTACACACAGGTGAAAAGAAACCTTAAAATATGCTTTAATCACAAGTTAGAATAAAAACCCAGAGCAGCTCCTTACTTTTATGTATCTCCAGTGTACTTACATGCCATTTCAATTTTCCATAAAAGAAATTATTCAGTATCTTTGGAGATACAGATCCCTTTTAGATACATTGGAACACTGCCATCAATGGAGATAGAGAAAACAATTTCACTTAAAGATTTGAGGAAAACAGTCAGGGGACAAATACAAAGCTGAGAGCAGGTTCTTGTCTCAGCTCCATCACCAATTCCCTGCATGACCCAGACAAGCACCAAAGCATTTTCAACTGCAAGATATCAGGACTGAGAATCTGCTGCCCAAAATAAATCTTTGTGTCATCATTTACACTAATATAAAGGTCAGTGTAACATTATTGGAAGCTGTGGGTAACGCCTGATTAATTTGGCCTCAAAAAGCTTAATCTCTTCCCTTTTCCTTTGCTTCAGTTCTCTATTGTAAAACTGGGGGATATTAGCATACCTATCTCCACGAGTTGCTATGAAGATCAATCCCTAATGCCTGCAAAATGCAAAACCTTTTTTATTATTGCCAGTGTAGGAGGCAGTGATTTCTTTTGTGATTTGGAGAAGCGTAGTACTGGAAGAAATTACAAAAATAGCTTTTTAATGGAGGTTTTAAAGGTACTTACAAAAGTTTAAGTGAAACTCAACAATCTTTCTATCCATTTAAAAAACTACTTGAAGTTCCCATTTCAAGTAATGTAAAATAACAATAAAAAGAGACCAAGACAAGATTAGACTCATCTTACCGAGTGTGTTCTTTTAAATGAAATTTTATAATGAATTTTAATTCAAATCCATTGCAACTTCCTATTTTAATAACTCAGTTTTTAAGAAGCAGTTGTGTATTTTGGTTTTTAAGAATCTTATGATGCCAATACCAGTAATAGATGCCCAGAAATTGGAGAAGGGTTGCAGGTCAACAGGAGAGTACCTGGCGAGCAGCACAAGGGAATACTAGCCACTCCAGCCTTATTTGCTAACTTACTGTTATTCTAACTTACTGTTAGCTTCATCGGGGGCCCAAATCAAAAGCCTCTATGCAAACACACGTAGCGTGGGAAATAAATAAGGGGAGTAAGAGACGTGCGCATGCCTGCAAGGCTATGATCTTATTGGCAGCATGGAATCATGGTGGGATTGCTCCTGTGACTGGAAAAAGAGGGGAGCTACAGGAAGGATGGGGAGAGACACAATCAGGGAGTGTAGTGATAGGACAAGGGGTAACGGTTTTAAACTGCAAGAGGGGAGATTTAGGATATTAGAATATTAGGAATATTAGGATAGGAATTAGGAATATAGGATATTAGGAAGAAATTTTTCTCTCTGAGGGTTGCAAGACACTGGAACAGGTTGCCCAAGGAAGCTGTGGATGCCCCATCCCTGGAAGTGTTCAAGGCCAGGTTGGATGGGGCTTCGAGCAACCTGGTCTCATGGAGGCTGTCCCTGCCCATGCTGGAACTAAATGCTTTTTAAGGTCCCTTACAACTCTAACCATTCTATGATTCTACTTAAATCTGCTGCAGTCAGCAGAATTGCACCAAAGTTAGAACTGGGTTTTGGCAACAAAGAGCTTTTGGAAGCTGACCTACCTGATTATTTATTTTTCTATAGAAACTGTGCTTCAACATGTTGAATTTTCAGTGTTTCTTGAGCACAATCACAAGTATGGATATTGAAAATATAACCTTCTGGCTAGCATATCAGAAGTCTGACAATTCCTAAGATTTCACCATTTCATGCTCAGCACTACTGTCATCTTCTGTATATACAGGATGGAGTTAGTGATTTCACTTACAAGTCAGAAATCCTCACTCAATTTGATGCAGGGTTCTACTACTTCTTAGCAGGGTGGATTAAGAGAAGAATTCTCACACCATATTACAACAAATTCATACATTATGCAGTATCACACAGGAAAATTAATTCTGTGCTGTATTTACACAAGCACTTGCTTAATTGTTCTTCTGATATATTGTATTGATCTTCGGAATGTGTGGGTTGAGTTGACGTGTGGCAACACAGGATACCATTTTAAAGGTACCGTAGCTGTTCTGAGAATAACCTTATTTTATTTTTAGGCATAGTTCAACAATAAATGAATGGTATTCTGGTAACCTGGGCATTTGAACCATTATTATTTTTTTGGCTATATTCTAAATATACTTTCTCTACAAAACAGCATCAGAGATATAAATCCAGAAAATAGAAATTTATCATTGATTTCAGTTATGATGATCACACTCTAGGGAATGTGAAACGAAATGCATAAAAAGAGAAGACATAAGTCTATACAGAAGGAAAACAGACACCAGATGCATCTGCAGCTCCTTCCAACCTTGTAATAAAGTTTCTCAGTTGAACACCCATCCCTCAAAATAATGCAGTTTAAGATTAGCAATAGTTTCTTCTTTCTTAATTTACCAGTTTCAACCATGCCCTCCCTTGTAGAGAAGTACGGATTTTATACATCATTTTGTTATGCAAGAGTGCTGTGTTATGCTTTTTCATAATAAAACATCCTTCTTTCCTCTTTTCCCTTTACAGAGTTTCTAATAGTTCATCCTACAGACCCTGAAGGAATTCATAATTAAAGAAATGCTTTGCTGTGTACCACTGCCATCTGCTGCTAATCTCTCCCTGTGGATACAGAAGGTCTTATTTCACCATATATTTAATCCACTAAAGATCTTCAGCTGAATTTGCATGGTCAGCTCAATATTTCTTTTATAATACTTATCAAACAACCTCTTCCCATTTTGTTATAGAGATTGTCATTGCACATCTTGGCAGATTTATTGAGACAATGGCTTCAGTTTCAGTCACAGCAAGAAAATTATTTTCTTCTGCCAGTCAGTGAAAAAGGTTTGTGCTTGCAGTCTCATACAGAACCAGACTGTTCCAGGGAGGAAGTGTCCATCTTAGAGACTCCAACAGTTTACACTTTTGCCATCTGTACTCAAAGATCTTCAGTAAGAACATGTTATTTCTTGAGTCGCACTTCTGCAGCACTTCTAACACCCACTCATTCACACCATTTCTAGGGAGTACATCATGTCAGAATCCAGAACTGCTGCATAGTTACTTTAATTTATATGGTACTCTGACTTGAGTTTCTAAATACAGGTAACCAGGATATATCAAGATCTGCTGCATAAATACCATCAAGAAGCAAATACAATTCTGCATGAAAAAGAGCAAAGGAGAGTATGATAAAGAGGAAAAGAAAATACAGGACCCCAAGTCTCACTGATTTACAACTGTGTGGCTAATTGAAGCTACAAAACAAATCAATCAGAGAAGATTCAAGTTGCACGAAAACGTATCTTCTCCCTTACACCTTGTCTTTTGAAAAAGATGGAGCCATCTCTTTCACCTACAACATTTGGAGAACAGAATAGCTCCCATTAATATTTGATATTCATGCATTTTTAAAGCATCTCAGAACACCGGATATTTCAGAACAGATATCACCCCTGTTCTGGAATTAAAAGAAACTTTATTGTCAGAATAAAATGCACTGATAAGTTTTAGATAAAAAGGAAGAAAGTATTGGGCCTCAGTTTCAAGTTAGAATTGTCTAGGTTGGAAGGGACATTTAAGATCATCGAGTGCAACCATATCATCGAGTTCAACATTTGCCACAGTCTGAAGACAGTCACCTTAACTTCTAAGCACACCAATATACCATCGTCTAGGTGGATAGTTCTCAGCTTGCTAGCTCGCAGTCACCATCTGTCTGGAACGGTCCAGTTACTCATGCCCTACACACAGGCATATGTGTAACATGGAAAAGGCAATCACGGAACCATCTCTGGCTAGTGAAATCATTGAGGCATACTGTGCCCACACAGGCTCCCTGGGCAAGATGCCATGGAATTTTTGACTACTTTTGCAGAATTCTCATCTGCTAATGAATCTTGTAGTAGTTTTTAAGGAGTTTTGGAGGGTATAAGGGCACTACAACAATTAAGTAATAGGCTTTCTGTGAATATATGAGAGTGAAATAACTATAATGCATTAACAAACACAGAATCTTATTGCGCACTAAGAGTTATCTCAGAAGTCCTCACAAGAAATAGCACTGGTTTCCATTTTATAATATCAGAAAATCACACAATAATGTCATCAAAAAAGAAAAGAGATTTTACTTCACTTTTGCAGTCAGAGTTCCAAATTCTCAGGAGGAATGCAGTGTCAGGGCATTCAATACAAAACCTTTAGCATCTAAACAGTAAACATCTGTTTCATTGTCCTGGATCTCCTGAGCCTCCTCCATTCTGCCTGTGCTCCACTTACTTCACCCCAGCAAAGAACAGATACACCTTGTTCCTACCGATTTACTTTTTGCCTTTTTCCCTTCCCAGGAGGAAACTGTTTCCCTGCTTTGATCATGAAAATCTCAGCTAGGCAGCTGGAGCAAACAAGCTTTCCAGTGGCCCCCACTGACAGTAGCTGGGGCTCTAATTATTGAAGGCATCATGGAAAATGTACCTCTCCGCCCTCTTTTACTTCCTGCCTGCTTCACCCTCTCAGAGAGTCTATGAGGGCTCTTCATTAACTTTCACTGTGAGCATCTCACACTGACCAGTGCAGGATGCAGGACAGTAGATAAGATGAATGAGTGGTATTGTCCTATACTGAATTTCTGAATTCATTTGAAGAGTGTACTAAATTGGATTTTTCCCATGATCCTACAGCCAGAACTATGGAAGAACAGTGGCATACAGATAACAAGTATGCGCTATCTTTAACTTAGGCTAATTAGAAAACTAATGCTAAAAATGTATCTCTTCCTCTTTTCCAGCAACTAGGAAACTAATGGAAAATTATTTCAATTTCTGGAGGATAACTACAATCATGTCTACTTACTATCGTTTCTGATCTTCTATTAAGTCCTTTCTTGTCGTTGTTGAGACGGACAAATGACAGGGACAGCAGTCTTCCGAAGTTCAAGCAGTAACAGTCTACCCTTTATTAGCACACATACTTTCTTATATATTCTTTCTTAACACGTGTTCTTTTACTATTGGTTACATATTGTCATAACAATATATCATTGGTTGTCTTTTGCAAAACATCAAAGCTACTCCTTATCTTGTCAGTCTCCAGCTGGTACCTAAAAGTTGTTTTACTTCTCAGGATGTTTTCTACTTCCTTCTTTCTCAAGGATATACTTTAATCTCTGCAAGGTCAACTCCTGACTCCATTCCCACAATCAAGGATTCCATGGACCCGCCGTAGTCCCCCACACTTTCTAGAACAAGTAAATCTTGTTGGACTAAATGTTGGTTTTATATAAACAACTGCAGCTTCTAAAGAGTAAAAACAGGTTAATAACCAGTCACATGACTTTCCAAAACATTCATTTCATAGGTGAACTTATACTATTGCTACATGAATATGGCAGCGCAAAAGAGCAGATACTTCTAAGGGGACACACAGCTGTTCACTACAGCTCCCTTTCTCTCTCTTTGCCTGTAGGACACCACAATTAGGTATTGTTTAAATAACATCTCCATCATCTGCAAACACTAGACAACAAAGTTCTAGCAGAGGTAAGAATAAGTGTGGAAAATGAATGAACACAAGGCCCTTGCATCTTAAAGATTTCCATTTACCAGAAAATTTATTTTTACTCTCAGTTGTTTGTTTACTTGGACCGTGGTTGCAGTTGGGCAGTAAAGCAGCACATACAGAAACAGTGAGACTACCCAATTACCTACCATATCAGTTACGGGCACCTCTATACAGCATACAGCTTTAGGAAAGAATAACAAGAGCTCTCCATGATCATTTGGGCAATGCCAGGAGCAGAGACAACTTCCAGCTGGAATGTAGCTTGAGCTGTAATTGAAGTGTGCTCCAATGATGGAAAGAAGCCCCACAGCAATCTTGTAAGAGGCAGCTTGCTGTCACCATGGTCAGTCTCAGCAAGCAGGATCTAACTTTTTAGATTTGTCAACTCTTCAAAACCATTGTGGGAACTTGTGGAATTGTCAACTTAAAAAAGAGACATCTATCTTGATATGTCAGTCCAAAAGATATAAGATGAAGGTGGGAAAAACAAGTATGTTAATTTCTTTGACTGTGGTAGAAGTTGGAAGCTAAAAGTGCAAAGAATGTAAGATTTTTTTTGTAGAGGTATCATATCCAGGAAGAATACCTCTATTGGAGAGGAGAAACATCTGGTATTGTGTATACTGGTATTGTGTATGCTTTGCTAAAGAAGTATCCAAGAAAGATTCTTCCATCAAAAGTTGCAGCAGTGAACAAGTCACAAGGCTGAAACACTGGGCCCACAGGAGACTTCAGCACCCAGATCAAGTCACCCTGAGAACTAGATCTTTCCAATGGAGAGCATTTTAACTATTTCTACCAGAATGCTAAGTACAGTAAGGTAGCAGAAACTGATTGCTCACCCACTAAAGATTATTGGGCTGAGATTGTTACCAGGTGAACCTTGACTGATCATCTGCAGACTTTTGGCTCCAGCAGAAAACCCCACATCACCAGGACTGAGATCTAAAAATGGGGTGAAGAACCTGACTGACAACATTGCTGAGAACCCGGACTGCTTTTCTGATAATGAACAGAATCTCTCCAGATTGTTTCAGAGTGTGAAATAGCTTTGTTCTTGTGGTAAGACCATTCAACATCAACTGCACTGTCTGGTCCAGAAGCAGATCTGACATTATTTTTTGAGATAGGGATCCAGACAGTACAGAAATGTGCATAAAAGGCCACAAAAATGTGTGTATGAGTTCACACTCTTTATAAAAAAGAACAGTGGGGGAAATTTCCCACAGATTTGAAAGAACTCCTACAAATATTTTTGCTATTCATAGAAAGCTGTCAGTGGCTGCTTTGGAGAAACTCTAGGATAAATTTTGGCACCCAACTTCGGGGCTTTCAATTGCTGCTGTTGAGCTGTGAGGTAAGTTGACTGTGGCCTTCTTCAGAAGAAAATTCTGAGGCTTTTACTACTAGATATAGGAAGCACGTGTTTTAAAGCCCAGAAAATGGTTATCAACAAAGATACCTGCTGTGACAATGAGCTGAAGGAACTAACTATCTGGGAAACACTCAGGGATGAAGTAACACCTCTGCCAATGCCTGGTCAGAATTCAAATGACAAGGTAACAGGGGAATACAAAAAAAGATCAAGCTTGAAAAGGCAGAAAATTATAATCTAGAGCATATGAACAGATGGCTACCCCATCAATCAATGAATAAATAATAATGCAATCTGACTTGATGGGATGACTTGATGAACTCAGATGACACCAGACACACTCCACCTTATATAACTAAGTACCAGGCATGAAGCAAAGCAGAACGTGAGCATATTTGTGCCCTACAAAACTGAAAATACAAAATTAGCAGGTCTTGAATGACTGGGTATATGAACAGCCGTGGTGTCAATGAACTTACATGTGGGTTATCACTCGGAGATAGAACAACTAGCTACAGAATGGCTCTGCAACTGGACTGGTCCTTAAGATGAGGAAAGAAAAACAAAACCAGAAACGCAGAAGAGCAAAAAGGGCAATTGGCATTGTGCCTGCTCCTCTGAATGGAAAGAAACATGTTGTCACCAATGATGTTATTAGTCACATTGCTGTGCAGTCCTGGCAAGTGAGTTTAGTAAAATGTGTCATCTGCTTCACTCCTTCTACTTCATGCTTCATAGTTTAATTTCATTTCCGCTACTGAAGTATGGCGGAGTTGTTAGCTATACAGTATTTCAGATGCCACCACAATTCAATTACAGTTTTATTTTGTCATCTGATATGTCAGTGGAATAGAAACAATCAAGTAGATTGACACTGATCATAATCTGAATTGTCATGCCCAATCCTTGACAGAGACGTGAGTTAGAAAAGGTGTCAGTCATTCAAGACTTCTGACTCTTCAAAATACCTTGGAATGTGTATCAAAATAGTGGATTTTTCACTGCTTGCAAATAAAACAATACACTATGCTTTGGTGAATGGAATTTCCTGGACAGAAGAATTACTTTTTTAAGACTCATATAAATTTAAGAGTGAACATTTGTGGGTACTCTTTTAGTTAAAAAGTTACATAAAAAATCCCAGAAAATTTATTATTTTTGATGATGATGATGATGTTACATTTTGTTTCAGCATATACTGGTGTCCTTCCCTGTACTAAGGAAGATGTCAATTTTGAGTCACTTTAGTATTTTATTTTCTTTCCATCTATCTATCTATCTATCTATCTATCTCAAAAATTAATATCAGATCTTCTGCTTCTGGACCAGGCAGTGCAATTGGCCCTCACTACAAGAAAGGCATTGAGCATGTCCAAAGAAGGGCAATGAAGCTGGTGAAGGCTCTGGAGCACAAGTTTTATGAGGAGCGGCTGAGGGAACTGGGGTTGTTTAGCCTGGAGAAAAGGAGGCTGAGGGGAGACCTTATTGCTCTCTACAACTACCTGAAAGGAGGTTGTAGTGAGGAGGTGGTTGGTATCTTCTCCCAAGTAACAAGCAATAGGACAAGGGGAAATGCCAAGGGAGGTTTAGATTGGAAATTAGGAAAAATTTCTTCACTGAAAGGGTTGTCAAACATTGGGACAGGCTGCTCAGGGAAGTGGTTTAGTCACCATCCCTGGAGGTATCTAAACGATGTGTAGATGTGGTGCTAAGGAACATGGTTTAGTGATGGATTTGGCAGTGTTAGGTTAATGGTGGGACTCAATGATCTTAAAGGTCTCTTCCATCCTAAATGATTCAATGATTCTGTTTGCGCTGCATTAGTTTAGTGTGCCTGCTGTTTTCAGGAACATGATAGTATTTGCGGCATCAAGGTTGCTCACTTTGTTTGAACATGCCCTAACAACACATACACATTATGAGATGAAATAAAAATAAAGAGGTAAGTCAACCTAGTTTCTTCACAGCGGCAATGAAACCTCCATTCCTGTAGAATGTCGACATAGATAGTTATGTCTGAGAGCAAATGAGGAAAA
The DNA here is from genome assembly GCF_964106895.1 of Numenius arquata. Classification (NCBI taxonomy): domain Eukaryota; kingdom Metazoa; phylum Chordata; class Aves; order Charadriiformes; family Scolopacidae; genus Numenius; species Numenius arquata. The sequence continues at coordinate 99,500,869 of NC_133577.1, forward strand.
GAATAATCTTCTCTCTTAATGGACACAAGGAAAACATTTCAAAATCATTCAACAGCTTGTTCTCTTCTCCAAATAAATATTGTTTTTCAGGATCACAATGGCAACAGTCAAAAGTAAATATCTCCAAATGCTGTTAAAACTCTTGACGATAGCTTGCAAGCCATCAAAAATGCTTTAATGGCAATAAGTAAACATCTATTCCTATTACAAAAGTGAATAAAGAAGAAAGCTGACAGAGCATAATCTACAGGTACCAGGTATCTACCAGAAGATAACATCAAGTGAAACGATTATTAAAGTGTAATGCATGTGCTGCATTACTTCACCCTACACTGGACAGTATATTAGACATTATGCTTCAAATTTACAGAGAAAGACCACAGCAACATTTACAAGGTCAAAATGAAGAGCTAAGCAAGTATACACTTGGGGCAGTTGAACACTTCTATCTCAAACTACAGCAATTAGATTGTGTCCACTGCCTGTAGAGCAGAGAAGGAAAAAAAAACGGTGTTTCTCAGCAAGAAGGTTAAGAGGGACCCACGTTCAAAGAATGGCTTTAGCAGGCACAGGTTCCTGTGTCCAAAATTATGATTCAAAAATTCCACCTAACTACGAAAATAACAAAAACTTTTAAAGATCCTCCCTGTTCAGCCTAAGAGATCCATAGACTATGTAAGTTTTCAGGAAAGAGAGGTTATATATTTATGGTTGATGGTCTCTGAAATGTGTAACCCATATACATATTCAGAATATAGGTCTTACCAAAAGCAGAGACATTTCTGTCTTCAGGGTAACATTAACAGCCATGTTCAGGCTCTGTTGACCCTTCTGCTATGTGCAATAACATACAAACCAAAATATTCCTGTCTTAATTTTTGTTCACCTGCAAAATGGTGAACAAAGGGGTGTTGAGGGAAAAGGATAGAGACAATTAATGAAAAAGAGGTAAAATGAACATACAAAGTTTAACTTCTAGGAAATAATCTCATTGTCTTTCACTGATAAGCCACATGAAGACTGTTCCATACTGTTCCACACATTCATAGCTCCTGAGCTGGGACCTTTTGTCTTTCATGCAAACAACACTTTCAGAGCCACCCAGTGTTGTCTGAATACCTCTTTAATGGCAGCAGGAAACACTGAGAATGTGAAAGGAGTGCTAAGCGACTGGTTCTGTAAATATAAGGAATGGGGATATTTCAGAACAGTCTTACTGAATGAGGTCAACAAAGCGCATGGATAAAGGAGATGTGGTTGAAATAGCCTAACCTGAATTTTCTAAAAGGCTTTGAAAAATCCCTCATCAAAGGCTTCAATGGAAACCAACAGTCAGAGCTTTAGGGAAGGTCTTTATGTTGATAAATAACTGGTTAAAAGGCAGGGAACAGAAGGTAAGTAGGTTAGCCAGACAGCTCTTGCAATGGAGGGAGGTCATTAGCAGAGTTCCACAGGGATTTGTGCAGGGGATGCAGTCGTTCATCATATTCCTAAGCAACCTGGTAAAATGGGTGAGCAGTGAGGTGAGAAGGCTTTATAATGATATTAAGTTATGCACTGTAATAAGGATGATGGCTTGCTGACTGCAAAGAATTGAGAAAGGTCCTTACAGAAGTCAGTCCCTAGGCAATAAAAACACAGATTAAATTCTTTGTAGATGAATGCAAAATGATGCACAGGGGGAAAAACAATTCTAGGATCATTTATGAAGCGATTGGCCCTCAGCTGACCGTAAAGCTCAGGAGCAAGATGCTGAGGTTATGATAATATAGTAGCATGAAAACATGCTCAGTGCCCCATATTGTCAACGTCTCCCTGCCACGAGTGTTAGGAACTATTAGGAAAGGAACAGAAAATCAGGGAACATCATTATATCACTGTGAAACCCATAGGTCATTCACACCTTGAATACTGTGGGCAGTTATGATCTCCCTATGAGGAAGGACAGAGAGAAACTGGAGAAATTACAAAGAATGGCAATAAACATAATCAAATACATAGAACAGCTTGTGTATGAGGAACAACTTACTAAGCTAGAGATCACCAGCCTGAAGAAGGCATAAATTAGAGTGAATATGAAATATGTCTACAAAGTCATAAACATTAGGGTGAAAGTGTACAGAGATGAAGTGTTGTCTCTTCAGTAAAAAACTAAAGACATCAAATTAGCTTAGTAGAAAACAAATTAAAACAAACAAAAGGAGGTGATTCCTTATACAGTGACCTCTGGAACTTGTTGCCAAATAATTCTGTGGATGCTAAAAGAAGTACTTGGGCTAAAGGTGAGATTGGGCAAGAACAGGGAAGAGACATCCATCAAGAGTTCTTAAATACACAAAACTGCATGTAGCTGGAAAGAGTATTAGAGGACACTACCATATATGATTGGCTTGTTCTTACTCTCCTGATGGGCTTCTGCTCCTGGTCATAGTTGAGGCAGGATACTGGGTTGGATGGATTTTTGGTCTGACCAGGTCCAAGTGTTATGTTCTTACAGATGTAGCCTGACTTCTAACATGGTGCACACGACAGAAAGAAGTTCTGGTTTAGGAGTCTACAGATTTACTGTGTGCTTGCAGGGCAGTAATCATTCACTTAAACCTGTCAGCTATTGATTTTAATAGCATCAAGGACCATGTGGACTGCTTTCAGCCCTCTAGAGTGTTCTTTATGAACCAGTTACATGCCCCTTCTACTAGCTACACTGTGACCAGCTAGGTAAGATATATTAGTCTCATAAAATGGGAAAATACAGAAGTCCACTTCACCAGAGGATGAAGATAAAAAATGCCTAATAGAGAAATGTGAATGAAAACAACAGAACAACATCTATTTCTTTCACAACTGGCAAAGCCAGAACAGATAACGGTGTGAGATTTGTCCTCTGGAATTACAAGACTGGAAATCTGGTCCATTTGGCCAGAGGAGTACATTTCCTGGAGCTTTTTCAGCTAGCTCGGAAAATCTCAGACAACAGAAAATTCTTCTTGCAGAAGAACAGTCAAGCTTTATCAAGGGGAGCGGCATTCCACCACAAGTTATATGTCATGATATATAGGCAGGATCACCTAATGATGTGACTCTCTTGCCTGAGAAACTTCACAGAACCCCAGACAACTTGTGTATATGAGGGTCATTAGCCAGTTCCACTAATGAGGAAAGCTAGGTGTGGATTCATCACTCAGTGATAACCTTTTGAAATCCCAATACTATGTCCTGACAAGAAGTCTTAGGTAGAAGGTCTCTACCTCCATATTCATCCATCCAAGTAGATAGGATGTGTCTATGTCAGTCCTGGATAATGGGTCAGTGGAACAAGTGGTGACCTATCACCCTTCTATCCAGAATATGCTGGATGTACTACTTCCTAACTTCCCCTGCTAAGAAGATGAAAGACAGAAATGGTCCTGGGAGTCTTCATGGTCCCAAGCGAGGGAAGAGTCAAACTGAAGTCGAGTGAAGGTGTCAGAAAGAACAGCCAGGAATTGTGACAACAATTCAGCCTACACTCTAAGACACTGTGCCAAGTACAGTGCTAAATCACAGTGCTGAGAGAAGTTTTGGCTTCTCCTTGTTAAAAAGAATATGTTGGTATAGGTTTGGTAGATACTATTTTGATGAACAGTAAATTAAACCATCCCTTGAGTTTATCATTGTTTCTGGTGATGTGAATTAACAGAGTCTCTGCTGCTTAATGACCTTTCAAACATTCTCAGTTCCCTCTAACAATTAATGAGGGAGAGGAGAATCTCAAATTACCTTTCAGAAGGAAGGTAAATGGGAATAGCATCCCTTGTCTAGAGGATCAGGCCCTGATACATTCATAGAAATTAGTACTAGCCTTTGGCTGAAGTTGACTGCTTCAGCTTCTGATAATCCTAGCAAGCAAGTTCTAAGGAAGATGTAAAAAACTTACTACTGGTTAGACTCTTTCACACATATGTAGGGCTTGCAAGCAGGGATATGTCTTTAATCTAAACGGCAATGGTAGTTGGTAAGCAAACCTCTCAACATGGTGCAAGTATCTTTCATAGTGCAGGGTCAATATGTAGTGTTTGGAGAGCCCAAAGAGCCATCATCCAAAGCAGAGAACAACAGTATTGACAGTCTAAAAGCCAACAGTGCCTGGAAAGAAGGAGGAAAGCAGGCTGCTCACCTAACCAGGACGCTGGAAAGAACAGAGGAGGCTCTGGTTGTACTCTGCCTTCTGTGTCAATGCTCAGTGCCATACATTCCTGTAAGTACACTCTGAGCTTGCCCTACCACACATACTCAGAACTGTGTCCCTCACAAAAACAGCTGCACCAGGTTCCTCATTTTTACAGAGAGTCAGGAGGCCACCTGACTAATCATCAGAGATTCTGCCCTGGAATCAGCTCCTTTTTCTGCTTGCTCACACTCTCCCAGAAGGTGGCCATAATCGCTAGTTTATAGGCTTGTCTGGACAGAATCCAACCTTTTTTTCAAAGCTATCCTACTGTGCCAAATCCTGTGGTGTCTACCTCAAAACCACTCTCCATGAGAATAGAATGCACATTTTATGAGAGCGAGAGAGCATGTCAAAGCAGGTGCAGAATATACTTCCCTGGCTTCAAAGAGGAAAAGTGCAGAGACACCGTTAGTGTATTGAACCCATTCCCCTCTTCACAGGCTTATTTAGAACATATAACACTTACTACAGATTTCGGCAAGGATGATCGTTAGTAGCAGAAGCTCCTGTCCAGAGGTAGAAAGGAGAAGCTCCTGTGAACCCATAGCATGGCCCCAGTCTCATTACACGCAATGGAAAGAATATTGCTTATTTTATTAGGAACTGGATCAGGTACTGTCACTAAACTAGTCAGTGAGCTAGGAAGTGTTGAGGGGAAAGGCTCACTTCAGCCTTTTAAATCCAAAACAAACAGCAATCCAAAACATATTTTCCTATTTCAATCACTTTCCTGATTGAATAAGCCTCTCCTTGCTGTACTAGGGCAATATTATTGTTTATTGATTACTCATTTTTAAAATGGAATTCCATCTGTTCTGCTTTATTGCTGCTTACTTCCAAAATTCCCAATTAAATGGGGAATAAATTCTTAATTCCAGTATGGTTCAAATACACTGAAGTGAAGGCTACATCTGCTTTTTCATCTTCTCCTTTGTAGTCTAAGGATGGGTGGCTTCTTTACAGAAACTTCTTAAGCTTGAGAAAATATAAGCACTGATGTGAATGGGAAGATGTGCATAGGTTTCTTTAAAAGGTTTGTTTTTCTTTCCTGCTTCCAAACAGGATTGGAGAACTTCATGAAATATAATAACCCCAGAGAAGGCTTGGGTCATTTTGATATCAGTTCCATGCTGGGCTTGACATGCAAAAAGTCAAGCAAATTCAAATATTATAAAAAACACGACAATCTCTGTTCATATAGAATAAGATTGCTGAAGTTAGTCTGTGTGGGAGGTTTGCACCAATGTACATGCACATGCACCAATGTGTGTGTCCACTCTTCTCTGTTACTAATACCTCTCTACCTGGCATTGTAGCTTTTTTTGATGTTCCTAGGCTTAGCTTCCCTTAAACACTCTAATTTCCATTGACAGGTTTATATACTTTGCCTAGAGATTTGCATTGCAGAAGCAATCTCACTATTCTCTTTTGCTCTGAAGATCTGAACAGCAATCACCATGCCTCTTAATTCTCCTCCTGCAATTAAAGCATGTCCTAAAATCATTGACCCTCCAATCCCATGCCCTCTGCTCTTCCTGAAAGCTAACAGAATCAGGCTAGTTTACAAACAGCCTCTCCTTTCCAAACTGCCTCTGCAGTCTCTCCCAGTCTTCAGTGATAACCCCATCCTCCACTGCAATCTGCTGTGGCACAATCCAATTGTGCCTCTGTTGCTGAAAAGACCTGAGAGGGCTTTCAGGACACAGAAAAGGATCAGGATTCTCATGCTTCTTGGATCCAGCCATTTCCATGCTTTATCCAGTGCTGCATGTAAAAGTTTTTTCCAAGGAAATAAATAGGGACTAAAAAAACGGAACGTTACCTAATGCAGTGCAATTTGTACGCAATCTATCACTGGAGCTCTAAGTCACACATGTATGATGACTATGACCCCTTTCGATTCAGCTTAGCTTATGCATCATTTTTCCTTCCATAATGGCATAAAGCTGTGGAAGCCTCTAAAAAAGGGGTCAAGCTAAAGGTATTCAGAAGTAGCCCTGAATTTTATTACTGATTCCCAAGAAATCCACATTAATTGTCAACATCAGTCAATGCACCAATTCTGCAATGTCCTTACTGTAATGTATGTACAGACGATTTGCTCTGTACTTGCTTTTCATGGTCACCATTTCACAGAGCATAATTTATCTTGGACAAACCACTGACATACGCTGAACAATATGCTGAAAAAATCCTTGATGCTTTTTTTTCTTCTGTCTGTGGTACAGTATGTTCCAAATATGTGGAGGATAGAAGACAAATAGACAGAAACTCAGGTGACCCTTCTAAAACTATTCCTACAGTTTTACAGACTATAGTCTTATCATCTTACAGTCATTCCTGCCTGAAACTATTCCTATAGAGTTTTCTCCTAACACATACCACAATCCCAAAATACATCCATCTTGGCTTTTTCTTTTGCTTACATCAGAGATTATTGCAGTCACCAGCTACATACAGTGCTGATACCTTTTCCATCCATGTTTATGTGATATGTGATAAACATTCACCACATTCACATTCCCCATGTTAATGAATTTCTATAAAATATGCTGATTATCTTGAATAAACAATTAGAGGTATCAGTGAATCATTAGAAAAAAAATAATTTAAACTAATCAAAAACCTATTCTGCAAGCTTAAAAATCACAGACTTCTTTTCCTAATTTAAACGAATGTCATTCTCACTTCAGTTACTAATGTCAGTCATAACTGTTAAAATTCTTACCTAGACTAATCATAAAAATCTAATCTTACTTTTAAAAAAATAATTAAAAAATTAATTCACTTTTTATCACTTTGTGTTTAAGAAATGCTTTACCTGAACAATAAAAACACACGTGTACAGGCTTCATTTTTTTTCCCAATTAGCTGCCATTTTCTGGTTCTCTTTCATTAAACTGATCTTTGGGTTGCCCATATTTCAGCAGAGAATCTTTATAAAAATTATAATCTGAGTGAAAAGCAGCCTCATTAACACATTTAATCTCTTGTCAAACTTTATTCTTCAAAATTCTAAATTAGAGACAAACTTAATCTGATAGTTTCACTTCAAACAGGATACCTTCAAATTCTGGGATGCAACCAGCTTGCCTTCTTTCTTTCATCTCCATCATTCTTTATCACACCTTTCAGTTAATTTTTCTTCTTTTTTTAATCCTTTTCATTAGACTTGTTTATCTCTAGTCATTAGCCGCTGTTTTACCAGATAGCAAGTCATGCTATTTCACAGCAAAGAAGGGCCACCTTCTCTGTCCTGTCCTCACAGAAGTCAATGGCAACATTCCCACTCACAGCAGAAGAAATGAAATATTGCTCTGATACATTTTAACTGAAACTTTTCTGGACTCCCAGCTAATTAAACACTGCCATTATGCTACTTTGCCTTTGACAACTTTCTTCTTGTCTGAGTTGAAATATTTGAATACTTCAAGAAATCGAGTTTTCCCCCTTCTCCTCTCCTCTTTCCCTTGAAACCAACAAACATATTGCTTTTCTTTTCTTTTAAGATGTAATATTGTGTTTCTTACCATCCATGCTGTGACAAAATCTCCCATCCAAGTCCCAACTGCAGCTACCTTCATAAAATTTTCATTCCTGATGCCCATGAAGTCTGTTATAATGTATGCACTGTGGAAACAAGAACACAGACTGTAAGCTATACACGTTTGCTTAATGCAGTTACAAAGAATTTGCTTTAGTGACAAAATTTATGATTAGCTGTGAAAGAATTCCCATTTCTTGCATAATCACTTTTTCTGCTAGATCTGAGTCTTGACATAGTACTGAAACAGGATAGGTCAATCCCAGTTAGAAACGGTAATATGAATCTGATTTCGGCCCATGTCTCTTTTGAAGGTGCTAAAATAATGATAGGCAAAGGCTTTAGGATTATGTAAGGCTTCTGGAAATATTAACTATTTTACACTTTTTACCTCTTCCTTTGTACAAATGGAATTGCAGCATTCTCAGAATCGGTAACTTTGCAAAATCTTTATGAAGAAAAATGAGCATCTTTAAATTCTCTTTAAAAAGATAATTGAGCCTCTTGACTTTTCACTCTACCAGTTATACAACCACGTTTTCTTAACACAACAGTGCAAGCAAGCTTTGCAGAATTTCAGCGAGACGTCACTGTTTCTTAATTACACAATGTATTTTCATAGATGTATTGTACTTAAAACCAAAAGAAGCATTTCCATTCTGCTTAAATAATGCAACAGATTATAGGATTTAAAACCTCACACAATAATTTGACCTCTACTTTCAAGTTCATCACAATGCTATAAGGACAACTAAGAAGGTAAAGTTACTTGTGCTGTATCAAAACGTTTGTGAAAAAACCCATAGCTTTTAATGTACTCATATCCTTTGCTAAAAGACCTTTACAGTGTTTAAGAAGAGATGATTCTCCTCAAAAGCTAACACATTCAAATGACAGCAATTATATTTTAACTTCCTAAGTAATTTATATGTTTTCAAGATACCTGTAAGGAGTCTATACACTCCTTATATAATGCTATACCTATTTAAGAATGTGCACAACTGACCCAGTTGCATGTAACAACTTCCTTGAACATTGCATTATCAAATCTTACCATTATTATATACCAAATGTTGTAATGTCTAGGACCATACCCCTGCAACTAGATCAGTGCAAGCTGGTGCCAATTTCTGGGGCAGTCCTATTAAAATCTAAGTATTTGATGGGGATAGAGGATCTTGCTAGTACAAATACATGCACAGCATTGTATCATTTCTTAGATATGTTCTTGAGTCAAAATACTAATGTCATTGAATAGTTTAATGACACATGTGAAATGCAATACCCTAGTGCCTCTTTTCATTATATACATTTTGTGACCTTTCAGCTAATATGTCACTAGCAAAAATATTTTCCCTTTTTTTTTTTTTTTAATCTGTTGAACAGCATATGAATGCTAGCTCAGATTTTCTGCTGGAATTAAAAATAAACATTTTTTCCAAGCTATTTTTAACTACATTTCATGTAATTAATAAGATCATCAATATTCTAAATCTGTTGTGTTGTGAATAAGGGTATAAGAACACAAGACCAGCTACACCGGGTCAGCCTAAAGTTTCCCTGTTCCAATGCCCTATCTCCAAGAGAGAGCAACAGCAGATACCTAGGGAAAACTGTGAGAACAGGCGAGTACACTCCTCCTAGATATATTCTCCCAGCCTCTTTATAACTAGGAAACATTTGGAATTCCCTTTTTTCCTGCATCTTGGGTATGCCATTCTTGTACCATCTATGAAGGCAAAAAATTATCAAGTCTGCATTCCTTAAGCAGGTGTCTCATTAACAAAAAAGACATGCCATGAATGTCAGTTGTAAGGACTGGCCCCCAAAAGCAACGTGTATCTTTATCTTTTTCATCAGTTGGAAACACATACAAAACCCCACAGTTCTCACCCTTTTTACTCCCATTTCTCATATTCATTATACATTCTCGTATGCATTATACATGATTACAGGTGTACAGAAACTGAATGAACACTTGCACAACACTCCTGAAAAACAGACCAGTTGGGTAAACCCTGTAGCCTTGTCACATATAGTGGGCCTGCCACAGCCACCCATGGCAGGCTGATGTACACAAGATGGGTTACCCAAAAAGGCTGAGAGGTCACTGATCACTATATGTAGGTATTAACAAGTAGAAAAGACATCAAACCAGACATAAGCTATTTTTTTAATTGAAATTGAAAGTCTCCACGTAGTTACAATAAGTTCAGATGACCTGGATACAATACTGAAATGTATAGAAAATCCTTGAATGCACCAAATCATCCTTACAGTCCTTTTTGTAATTTGAAACAGGAAAGCGTGCAAGAAGCCTAGTAGAAATTGTGCATCATAGTCTATAAGCAATTAATGTCTAAATTAAATATGCAAATTGACAGACTTTCAGTTAGAGTTAAAATAGCATACTATAAAGAAACTCTTAAGAACATAATCTGTGCATATTTTAAGTGCATTTACTGATTAAAATAGTGCTACAACTTTTTATGGAACAAGGAAAATATTTTTATCACTGTCTTTATCTGGTTAGAAATGGAATGAAATACACTGCTATTTTATTAACTATTTTACTAGGTATTAGCATTACATCCTGTGTCTTTTATACTCTCTGCAGTATTATTTTCATTTCAAAACACCAAGAGAAATTACCTTTTTTAAAAAATGGATGTTTTTGCTGCTAGAAATGAAAAACCTCTCCATTTTTTATTTTCAGGTTTTAGTTTAAATATAAATGACAGTAGCTGACATTTTCAAAAAAGCCATGCTTGCCTGATGATGTTATCAGGATATATATTTTAACAGTACCAAAAGTAAAATTAATTCTATTGTGGAAAGATTCCCACGTTTTTCTAGCTTTAGCTAGTGATTAGAGCAGTTTTCATTAATTGGTTACTCTGCTTCCTGGCTGAGACCCATGTTGGCACCTTACAGGAGGGCTAATAGCTGTTGGGTTCCAGTTAACTGTCCTGGTCATTGCTTGTCGAAAAGTTTCTGTTTGCCATGCTTGTATTCTGTAGCAAGGTACATTCACGTTGCATGAATAGCACAATCTAAGAAAAAAACGAGTGGAAAAACACAGCAGTTAAAGCTCATAACAGAGTAAAAAGCTCTTCAGAAATGGACAGGATAAGTGTAAATTAAAGTCTGAGCAACCAATACTTGTGCATGTTATAGATAAAGGACAAGTCTGCAATTGGGATTTGGGACAAACCCACTATTAGCCTTTGACAATAAAAGTGGAAGCTGCAAAGCCAGGGAAATTGCTCTTTGCAGGCCTGTGGAAGGTAGACTACATTTTTGACAGAATAGGACAAACCAGAGGAACCAAAAGACAAAAGAGACCTGAGACACATTGTTCTAAAACAGAATCCAAAAAATCCCATCATAAGGTGCTGCTTACACCCATGTTGTTGCAAAAGATAAGTTAATAACAGTGAATCAGTAAAAAGATATACGTATTTGATCACTTTTCTGGAGCTAGGAGCAGAGAGTGCACAGAACACACAGATGGAAACAACAGCACTAGCCCAGAGAAACTGTCCAATAAAGGAAGATATCAGAACATTTTTTTTCAAAGAAGGATTACACTTTAGCAGCTGCCAACATGGTGAGAAGTCTGAAAGCAAATGGAACCTTTTAAATTTTAAGTTGAATAAAGATGTACAAGCCACTGTAGTGCTATCAACATTGTTCTAGGCACTGGAATAAAAGTCACGGCTAAAAATTGGGATATAACTTGAATTTAGACACTTAAATTTAAGGGTAAACCAAGGATCCAAACTCTCAGTGGAGCCCTGGTCAGAATAGTCAATGCAGATTAGAGCATGATTCGTCCTCACACTACTGTAGACATGCTGGGTGAAGGATTTGTTTGCCTTACGTTACTGCAGGATGGCTAGCATGCCAAAACAGTATGTTCAAACACCACAAGGTATTGCTATACCGATGTAACTACATTATTCCAGGTGCTGTGACATATCCCGGTCTCCAGATGATAATCCAAAGAGATCTGCAACTCTTGTAAGGCCTGTGACACATCTGATAACCCAGATGCATCTGAACTGAACCCTAGGTCTCCATGGGCTGCAATGAGAACATAGACACTTTTGGGAGGTTTCAGTTACCTTTAACACCATTTTAGCAACGTTGGTACATCTTAACTACCCTTCGGATCGCTTTTTATACACTAGAGTATCTAAAGCACTGGGCTGGCACATGGCAGCCAGGGCACGTTCTGTACAGAGTCTACAAGAACTGGACCCATAGAAAGCGGTAACTTAAGGCTCTTTGAAAAGGAGGGAGGCCTAGATGTCTTTTATGTTAAGTGACAAAAAGTCTGCACATGTTCTGCAGTCTGATACATGCTTTTCTAAGGCAATTTTATTATCTGGCATTCCCCCTAAATAGCTTCTTATCTATAAGGAACTCATCTTCCTTGGTGCAGCTGGCAAAGTGAAATGCCCTCACAATGGCCAACAAGTGACAGCATGGGAGTTCATGCAGGCTGCAAAGAAGTATGTGTTTAGATGTGGCACCACAATCTTCCATTACTCTTAATTTAGCAGAGGCAAAGAGTGTCAGAATAACTGAAAACGTACATACAAGACTGCAGATACAGTTCCTGATCCATATTTGTCACTCTGAAAAGACAGAATGGCAAATGAGACGCTTGCTACCACTTTGCTTAGCTGAAAAGCTATCCCTCTACTGCTAGAAACTGAAGTCAGAGCCCCAGGGATTGGGATGATGCACAGAGACAAGACCTGCGGTCCTATAAATTGGCACATCATAATTAGAATGGCATAATGCATAGCTACCTACAGACAGTACAGAGAGCACGACAGCTACTCATACAGTCCCTAACCACCCCCAGTGCACACTTTGGAGGTACAGATGAAACTTTTTCTATGACACCAGAACAGAGAGAATTAAGAGGCACTGAACCAGGGATTTTGCTTGACAAGATGTCAAAGAGGTAACAGCCACAAGAGGCTCAGCGGGCTAATCTCCAAGACACAACACCACTAGGACACAAAAATGGCTTTGCCATAGCGAGATAGATCCATGGCACAGTGCAGAACACCTGAGACTGGTAGATTGATGCTGTAACTGAGCATCGCTGGTTAGTAACTTATTTGTACACCTTTTTTTGAAATTGGGCAACAGAACTGTGATTCTGGAAGCCTTTGCTCATCAATCTACAGGCCTGAGGGCTGCTGAACTTACTCTGGGGACTTGGCTTTTAAAGCTCCCAAGCCATTTAAAGTTCTGCTGCTAGGCATGTACAGAAGCTGCTCACTCTCCACCAGAATAAGCTATTTGGCTTCTAGCTCACATCCTATATTGATTGATATCCTTAAAGTGGTTATTCCTCCACTTGGTTTGCCTGCGGATCTCCATCTGTGAAGTGTTTTGTAAGCCTGCTTAGAAGACAAGGCCCATTGAAAAATGCAGCAATTGCATTTCTGTCTGTTAATGCAGAGAAGGTGTATGCACGTAACTTAAATGGTGGGGAACACATGAGATCCAACCCCTGTTTCAAGGGACACTGGCTCAAAGCCTTTCCAAGTCAGAGAACTGAGTCTCACCGCCACTTACAGTAAGAAAAGAAAAAGTGATAATGAACTACTATCGGGATAGTAGGTTTTTTTTTTATATGACACTCTTCAAGAGGATGAGAAATGCATGTTTCAGCCTCCTTTAGGTACGGGATAACTGAAGCTGTATATTCCGTGTCTTGTATAAACATCATCTTCCACATGTAAGACAGACATTCACTTTCCTCTACTTTTAGAGTAGGGAAATGGATGACACTGGTCAAGATAGGAGTTTGGATTATGTCACAAGTAGTCCAAGTTAAGGTGCTTCAAGAAAGTTGGGACAGGATTTAAAATATATTCCTGTCTTTAATATAGCTTCTTTATTGCAAATTGTAGGAGTTTCTTATTCCCTATGTGGATTTTTGTGGATCCTATGCCAAGAATCTTCAAGCACTTGATGATGAATAGAGCATTCTCTTTAGGAACCAGGCGGTATTCACACAGATTAACTTTTGCCTAATGATGCTACTCTTCCTAGGTTGCCTACCTAATCACTGGATTTGACAGCAATCCAGAGCAAGAGGTTAATTTAGATGATTTTCACATATGTCATCACTAAGGGCCAACAGCTTACTTCTAAAGGTTTTGCAAAAGGCAACTCATAATGGCAGGGATACTGCTAGAAGGTGTGAGAGTCTGCATCTTTGCTGGGAAAATCTTAGGGACCTGCAAATTCAAAAGTGTTGAGGATTTCCACTATGGGAGAAATGCAGCCTCGCCAGGCTAAAGGTAAACTTTGGCGAGTGCTGGCACGTACACACAGTGAGTTCAAACGACAGGTTTTGCTGCACCTACTTTTTTTTTTTTATGTCAAATCTTAAATGAGATAAATAAAATCAGAGACAACCAGTGGCTGGGTTGGGAACTGAACTCAGATTTCTCCTCTCTCGGGTGAGCAACTTCCTCCATCATCATGTAAGTACTCTGACGATAATGCTGAATAACCCCTACAGACTCCACTACAAAGCACCTCTTACGGACAGAGCAGTTGGGCAAAAAACATAAAAGATGCCTGATATCTTTTCCAAATTTTCCAGGATTTTTGCTAATCTTGTGCATCACCTATCACCACACGTAGTCAGACAAAAGAAAAACAAAGGCTGCAGAGTGCATTTAGCATCTTTCTGCTGCATCTCCTGAAGCAAATAATGGTTAAGGTACTCAGTCAAGGACAGGCTGCCTGAAACACTTCTAATACTATTGTGCTAAATACATGAATGCTGACCTGAATATCCATAGCACAGTCTTACCAGCCCCCACCACACACACACGGATACAAGCGCTGCAGCTGCTCCTATGTAGCTGTTTATGCTTCTAATTAAACTCTATAAGCACCACATAAGTTTTTTTTACTGAAGTGATGAAATAAAGGGTTGCCTCTTACATGCCTGTTTGGTACTACAGGAGAGAATTAAGATATTTACTTACTGTTAAGTGAATTATTGAAAATTGTTTTAGTGGACCATCAAACAAGTTAAGAGAACTGTGTCACTTTTTAGCATCTCTTTTAATAGGCTAGTAATTCTGCAACTACTCCACAAGACTATAGTACAAGCTAGTACATTACATGCCTTATTTGATTCACTTAATTTGCCTATATACTATGATATCAAAATAGTTTTACAGTAAAAAGTTCCAAAATGCTAGCACAGGTACCCAAGGGCACGAATAGGACAAGGGGTCTTGAACAAACCCATTTTGAGGGTTTAAAGAGGATCTTGTCTCATCATACTGTAACACACTCTGCAGACATAAAAGTTTGCAGTCTCAGCCCTTGCTGTATGCACCCTGAGAAGGATGACGAGTGCTGATTTTCAACAAGTTGCTTAAGAGCAAGCTAAATTATACACATGTACATTGAAGAAAAGTGTATGCTCAGAGTTTCTACAATTTAGAAAAATGTTGTAAACATCTTTGGTTGTATTTTGTGTTTTTTTTTTTTTTTTTGGTTGGTTGGTTGGTTGGTTTTTTTTACATTTAACATTCTGCTAAATGTAGGTTTGCTTATCTTAAAATACATATGATTTGTTTGGCAAGTGACATTTTAAAAATAGCCACTCAAATTTGAAAATAACAGAAACTAAGGACCATAACAGGCAATGAATGATTTGGGAAGGTTAAGTTAGGTTAGTACTTTAGCAAGAGAGAGATGCAGTAAAACATTGTCTTTTAAATAAGCACTTGGTTTGGTTTTAAACTTGGCAAGATACTGGTAAGAATGGCTTTGAATGATGCTGCACTGGCTGAACTCTTCAGAATGGGACATGGCTTACACACATCCATTCCCAGTGCTGACATTTCAGTACAGCAAAGGAGGGATAGGGACAGAGGTGCAGCAATGTTCTCAGAACTGGCAGTTGCAAGAAAAAAATGATTCACTTTAAAAAAAAAAAAAAAACAAAGCACAAAACTGCTCATATCGTTGCCAGGATATAAACAAAATTAAATTATGTAGTTGGAATTTTACCACTTTGACCAAGGGCTTTGATAACATTTAAAAACAGTGTTGCTGGTACCTCTGTCTCTTTCTTCAAAGTTGTCAGGAGGAAAAAATGGTCAGGGGCATTTAACTATTATTATAAAATGGTAGGTCATGCAGAATCACTTCAAGGAACATCTTGCTTTTAATAGCTTGGGGAAAAAATTTAAAAATTTGAAAATGTGACATATTTACAGAATTCAAAAAAACTTCCCAAAAACTTGTCAGTTCTCAAATTGAGAATAATCTGTGGTTTGATTTAAAAATTTAGTTACTTATACTTAGAAATATTTAGCTTGATTTTTTTTTAACCTGTTTCTATGACCATTCCAGCTCTTTCCAAATCTGCATATGATAAGCATTTTTATTATTTTAATTCCTTTTGCCAGTTTGGGACAGGAAATCCTTCTAATCTGCAAAGACTGAAAAAATGTTTCATGTCCAAATCACTTTGGATTAGCATTTATTGTGCAAGTTTTTTCTTTGAGAAAAATGAATTTCTACCTCAAACTACAATACAGAATAAGGTCAGATATTCCTTTAGAGGATTCAAAGTTTAACCGCTGTTCATCTTTCAACAGTAAGGTAATTTAAAGCTGAATTACATCTGAGTAGTATCAAAATAGATTTACCAATTTTTCTATTTCTATTTAAATATTATTGTTTCACAAGGAACTTCTCATGTTTTTTTTATGAACCAATTCCACAGTATGTAGGTCAAGTTCTGAGAGAATGAGTAAAATAAATTGTGCAGGTCCTATAATGACTATTTTAAACTATCCAAACCAATCTGAGACTTTATGATTGTTAAAATGTAAAAAATATTAGAGAAGTGACAAAGTTGTAGAACAGGTGATTCAACTAAACAGATATTTTTGAAATCAGTATTTCTTTGAATTATTCTTTATAAAGACAAGTGATATTTGAAATGAAGGAGTCAGAAACAAGACCAGTTGGTGATAACATCTGAGACTGAATAGATGGATGGTGGGTCAGAGTCCTGCTACTTTGCATTGCAGAACTATACATTTACCAAAAAAAGGAAGAGTGCGTAAGTAAAACCTGCAGTGGAGCTTGTGGGGTGTTTGCTGCATTAGTAGAATGGAGATTGGACTTCATGGAATTTTAGGGATGAGATGCATATTTCTTAAGTATTAGATCATTGACAGATCTATCAAATAAGCAATTAGTAATAATTAAATAAAGCAGGTAAAATCACAGAAAAAAATGAGGATGGAAGGAAACTCAAGGGATGAAGTTGTCCAACCCCTCATGCTAAACAGGGCTAACTGGCACTAGATAAGATTGCTTGAGGCCTTATTTATACTTAAAAAGTGTTTATTTTAAGTTATACTTATTTAAACCTAAATCCTTTATCAAAAGCAAAGCTAACATTACTTAAATGTCTGAACAAAATTTAAAAGGGCACTAGAGAATGAGTGCACTTTACAAATCACTGCCCTGGATTTCCGGTTCAAGTGGTCTCTTTTGATTATGGCTAAGACCTCAACCATTTAGCACAGTGCTAAAGAAGCCAAGGATTTGGCACAGAATACTTCTGTGCAAACAACTTGCCCTGTCATTAGAATTCAATAAAATAAAGTATATGCTGCTATAAATCACCCTGAACAGTTTGAAGAAGGAAGACAGCACTGCATGTTTAACTCCACATCCTTACATAGTTTAGTATTTGTTAAATATCCTCCACAAAAAAAAGACAAATCTAAGTATTTTATATTGATATAAATAATACAAAAGTTAACCATACACACATATATTTTTTAACATTGAGAGACAAAACAAGTCAAAACGCTAATAGTAAAGTTAAATTAAAATATAAACTCTGTTTCCTATAGGATCGTTGTGTTGTATATAGGTAAAGCCTAAAAAAAGTGGAGCAAAGGCCCTTGGAGAATCTCTGCTCAGTTGCTTCTTCGTGAACACTAATGGCTCTCACACCTGCTACACAGATTCCACCAGCGGTGCTGGGATCCCTCAGCATGCCAAGTTACTCAATGCTGAATTTGACAAGGGCCACAGGGAGACCATCAGTCAGCTAAAATCAGAGAAAATCATATACAATATGGGAAGCAGAATACTAAAAAATACTTAAAAGAAGGAAGAAGGGTAGGAGAGCTGAGAAACTGGACTGACAAAGTTGATGAAAGGAAATGACACGATGACTACACACGGAAATACAGAAATACATTTCAAGTACAAAATATTTAAAAAGGGAGAAAGGTCAGAGCCCAAATGGAATGGATGTGAGAAGGAAAACAGAGAGATGCTTCCCTCTTTGAAAAGTACTCAGTTAAAATCTCAAACAAAGGAATAGGTCCAAGCTTTCTATAATGTTATTTTATTGCATATTGCTGCTTACACGTGCTTTGCTGTACAAGGCTGTGTGCAGATAAAAGGAGACTAAAACTGCAATTTGTTCAAGGAACTGAGAGCATATACCAGCCTGGAACACCAGCATGCAATGGCACAAATAACTGCACAGGGGTCTTATGAAACCAGAAATGGTATTAGCATGTCAGCCATACTAGGCTGGTTCAAAGAACCATGTGATCAGAAAGAATAACTCAGCCCAAAACCCCAAGAGTTATTCAGTTTGAAGATGGATACTACAACTTGACACAGCCACAAATGAACCCTAAATAAGATCCTTCTCAAACACACCCTCTGCAAATGTTTTGTTCTAAAATGTTATCCAAGTTCTACAGTCTGTATAGACATAGCCAATACTCTGTCCCTCAATCACAATGAATTAGGAAACTCTCATATGAGAAAAATGTATTTTTTAAAGCTACTTACAGGTGCAAAAGAACAGGAAATATCTTTCTGTTATGTATACTTGGTTTTGTATCTGTTGAAGATGACTGGTGTATATCAGTCTTGCTGCAGTCTATAAAACCAGACTGAGATATAGAAACTGTTGGAGTTGTTAAGAAACAACGATCTGCCATGCCCACAGGTACCTTTGAGAAGAAATGGAAGGAAAATGTGGCATGACAACTCAGGAGCTGGTCTGAGGATTTGGTTGGCTTCTCTCATACTATAATAACAGCAGCAGATTGCAGAGCAGATGGAAAAGAACTAGACTTCAAGCAATGTACAAATTAACAAATCGAGGAGATTGCTTCTTTACTATATTACTTGAAAATGGTATATAAAGAACAACTGGGTCTAGGGCCAGTCATCTGACAAGAGCTGGCATATAATCATGGCAGAGAATTTCACATGGAAAATGCAGGGAAGAAGACAGTCTGTTCTTCCACTCCTTGGCTGACAAAGCAAACACTCTTATCATGACTAATTGATTATCCAATGGCTGGTATCATCTGAAAGAGTCCGGTACTGGATCTGCTATAAATTTTCTCTTCATTGTACTGACTGCTATATTTTCTTGTTCTTACGCTACTCAACATTTTAAATAAAATTATCATTGAAATAAAGGGAGAAGTTTTCTGAGGATTTTATCCTCAAATCAACTCTATTGCAGACTGTCCAACTTACAATACAGTTTTATTTTAATGACTTGAAAATGAGTTATCAGAAGACAGACATGTCAGAACCACACACTGCAAGTATTTGCTCAGGCACTATCACTTGTAATAAAACTTTAAGACACACAAATGGAGAAAAGACACAAATTGCAGTGTGAACTTCATCCACAAAAATAATATTCTCCTAATTTTTCCCAAGTAAAGGACTGGCACATCATCAAATAATGGAGATATATATATATATATGTGCATTTTTGATGTCGAGATGCTAAACTTCTATGGCTTTGGCTGTATTTTTAAGGTCAGTTAATTAAAAATATTGTGTTTCATCTCATCTAACTCCAGAGTTAAAAAAAAAGTCTCAATTTCAGTTAGTAATTCTAGAAGAGTCCGTTTCTCTCCACAGTCAATGGAGAAAAATAAGCACTTTAGAGATGTAATTAATCTGACTTATCTTACACATCGGCAGTAAGACTGGCTGGGATGGAGTGAATTTTCTTTATAGCAGCTCATACGGTGTTGTGTTTTAGATCTGTTTTGTGACCAAAATAGTTTTGATAACACACTAATGCTACCAACTGAGGTTAACCTGCAATAACATCTCGAATCAGATGAATCATCTTCTGGAGATTTCAGTTCAGTTAAATGTAAAAGTAGTTGGTTAACTTTAAACTTTGGATTCTTAAACTATGAGATATGACAAAATTAGGATTTTTATGTTTTAAGACTGGCATAGTTTAGATTATTAGACTGAAGGTCTAATGTCCATAAAATGTCCTTGCAAGTCTACACACATCCCAAAATGCAACTAAAACCAGTGAGATACTAAAGATAAAATATGCAGTTTGGGAAAATACCATTCTAACTGAAAAAAATTACATTTTATTTAGATATAAAGCTGAAAAAGACACCTCCAAATAGTGTAAAAGATCACATGATAAAACATTGTCAGTAAGAAACCTTTACAAGAATGAGTAAACTGCAATTAAGATTTCATTAAAATAGTAAGTTAAATCTAAAGTTGAACAGATGGTTAGCAGGACAGATACAAACAGAACTAAATAAACTATGGAGGAAATATTCTACCTTTGTCTGATGCTCATTGTGGAAAACATTTCAAAGCACTGCTGTTCAATGATAATCTGATCCAGAAATAGTTTTATACTATCTGAAAGTTATCCACATTACTAGCTGAAGCAAGTAGTGTCATTAATAAGAATACCTTGAGATCTTTAAATTGGATGCCTGCAAAGCTTCAGGAACAGTGCCAATGTATTTTACAGTAAGTATTCCCTTAGTTTACTTATTGATTATGTGGGAGATTTTGTAATTAAACTGATATTCTACATTGATGAATGGAAGAATAGAAGGTTGCTGGATGGCTCTGCAGAACAATTATAAACACTTCTCACAACCATTGCAAAAATTCTGAAACCAGTTGAGGACGTGAGAATGGTTAGAAGTGCTGGCAGACAAGACAGAATGTCATTCTTCAGTTAAAAACATATCTTTTAAGCCTTGTGCAACAATACTTTGTTTTTTAAAAAAGAAGATAAAGATAATAAACAGCTAAATTTCAAGCAATAATGGACGCACCACTATGAAGGTAGAAAGCAGTAAAATACTGAGAGACCTAATCACTAGAAACTACTGGGTAGAGGTGGAGTATGATTCAGTTATCATATTTCAGGACTTTTAAATCCCATTTGTAATTAAAATTTAAATACATCTTTCCTCAAACTTTTATTATTTTTCAAAATAAATATTTCACTAGCTATATGTCAGCTATAATGCCCATTTCATGCTTTTTTAAAATTTCTTTTTCAAATGCTCACACGTGAACAAAAAAGATATTCGTATATAAAGACCAGCAACAGCATTAAATCAGACATAGTACTGCATATCTCCTTTTAATTTATGGCTTGGGTCTGGCTGGGATGGACTTAACTTTCTTCATAGCACCACATATAGTGCTGTGCTTTGCATTTGTAACTACAACGGTTCATAAACACCGATGTTTTGGCTGTTGCTAAGCAGTGCTCACACAGCATCAAGGCTGTGTCTCCAACCCACCGCTCAAAGGCCAGTGGCTGGAGATGCACAAGAGTTTGGGAAGGAACACAAATGGGACACCTGACCTGAAATGACCCAAGGGATATTCCATACTATATGGTGTCACACGCAGCAATAAAAATAGGGGGAGAAAGGAGGAGGGCGGGACATTTGTGGTTATGGCATTTGTCTTCTGAAGCAACTGCTATGTGTACTGAGGCCCTTCTTCCCAGGAACTGGCTGAACATCTTCCAACTGGTAGGAAGTAGTGAATAATTTTCTGCTTTTTCCTTTGCTTCTGCATGTAGCTTTTAACTCAACCCACAAGCTTGTTACTTTCTTCCCCTGTCTTGTTGAAGATGGGGAATGAGAGACTGACCGAGTCGAGGTCTGGGCAACCCTCCACAATGTATTATGTTCATGCTGACTTCCTAGTAGAAAAAAAGGAGTTCACGACTGATAAAGCAGTACTCCGATTTCATTTTAATATGACTTTAAATAACATTTCAAATATGAATCATAATGCAAAACTTCTGGAAGGATTTTCAGAGATGCCCAGCACCTACCTTAATCTTTTTGAATGTCACCTTCATATATAGTTTGCTCTCAATGACATACTGTTAAAATAAACACAATTGGAGATTTCAAAAAAATAAGTGATCTTCATATGCTAACATCACTTATTTACAAACCCAATACCAACAGCTCTGTAAAATTCCACTTTCACATTTTGTTCAACTCACTTTAATCTAAATAGAAGTACTGCATTCCTATTTATAGATCAACCTTATATCGTCCACTTTCGGTCACTGTCTGGGATGTTTAAAACCATTAGGTCTTCAATTCAAAATTTATGAAGCAGAAACCTTCACAATAGCATATACTTATATTTATGATAAACGTATCAGCAAGAAATCTCAACATTAACAGGATAATGCAGACAATCTATGAGAAACCTATAAAAGAAGTATGCCCATGTTTGTGAGTTTATCTCCTGTAAAGTTTAAAGAACCTTTTCTTGTCTTTTTTTGAAGGAGGTTCAGTCAGTAGTCTGTCACATTTGTGAAATGAAGTTCCATTTCTTGTTCTGTACTGCAAATGAAAACAAAAATCCTCTGCTAGATAACAGAAAAAAGAATGGACTGTGACCCTGTCCCTTTTGATTTATTGGTTGTACAGGCACACTGTGCATTACATTGAGTCATCTCTTTAATTTCCCCAAAGGTTGTATCTCAGAGACAGCAGGAGATCTGCCCCTTGCAGAATCCAGTTCCACATTTTCCCATACAGTTTTCGCATTTCCCATTATACTAGAGGGTGGTCATTTGCCAGCACTTAAAGCGGATGTCTTTTACTCTTTTGTGGACTGACCAGAATGCAACTGTTCTACAGGTGATTCTTTATTCCAAATAAAAAACAGGCAAGTAACAGTGCAAAAGAATGAATTTTACATGTTTTAATGTTTTTATACTTCTCATGAAAACATAGAACAATTTAGGTTGGAAGGAACTCCTGCTCAAAGCAGGGCTGATTTCAACCTGATCAGGGAGAGGGAAGTCGAGATCTTCCCTCAAAAGCGGAGCAGAGCCCAGAGTGTTGCTGAAATTTCAGATGTCCCCAACTGCTGCAGAGTCAGGGGTGAAGAGCAACACAAAGGATAACTACTGCTGTGCTGAAGATGCCACTTGGGAAACTGCTCAGGGTTCTATTAAGATAACAGTATAAATATTCCTGCCCTCTTCTGCAGATTGGATGACCCATTTCAGGAAGACTGACAGCAGCAAGGACTCCAAAAGGAAAGTTTACCGCATGCTCTGCTGATTTAATTACTTTAAATACATTTAAACTGATCAGATTTGGAAAGACAAAGACAAACACTCTGCTCATTTAAATTTGAAGTGAAAGTTATCTCATTTTTTGCCAGAAAAGTACCATTTTGCTTAGGTTTAAGCTATTTTTTTTTCTGATAAGCATTCTGAACTGATGAGAAAGTGCACTCAAATTTCACATGAACTACACTCATCTTGGCAGTAATCATGTTGTTACATAAAGCAAAACACAGTGCAAAGTAAAAACAAATGTGTTAACTTGTTTTGGATGGAAAAGCCTACAAAGATTTCTTGTTAAACAAGGATTTATGAACAGAATGATAAAGAAACAGCTATACGTTTGGATAGTTAAGAGGGCATCTTCACTGGGCTGGCTTTGGTCTTTAACTGGACTGCTAAAATAGCGAGTAATTAGCACTTTTAAAAATATTTCTTTTTTATATTTCCATAAAGGAAAACAAGACTTTAGCATTAATTCATCGTATTTTTGGGAAGCATTTCTAAGGCTAAGACAACTCTTTCTTACAAGCAGACCGCTCAGGAGTGAAGGAAACCATGCCACAGATGAGGAACATAGGGGTCTCCTCCACAGGACAGTTGGGTTCTTAATGTGCTTTGAATATGATACATTTCCATTACTTTTCCAACACACTGTTTCACTCCGTGTTCTCTCTAATCTGTTGCAGGCTTGACAATGTCTGGCACAGCCCCATATCCATACTGTAACTAGTATGGCTGGCTGTAACAGCAAGTACAGTGCTGCCTTGTCATGCAAAAGTACCTGTGGGAAGACAACACTAGCCATATGGCTTTCTCCAGACAGAGGAACAAGTTAGGGTTCGGAAAATAAGTACATGAACTCTGTTGGTATCCTGCCTTCAGTCTGGAAGAGAAAGTCTCACCAACAGGAGTTTCCTGAGGGTTTTATATCCCTTTTCTCATTGCTCTTTGTTTACTGCAGTCCCAACAGTCGGCTTATCGTTACATGCATATCTCTGTATGTCTTTTAGCTAAGATTTAGTTATCGCATTTCCATTTCTCACAAAATGTTATATGACTACCATGAGAAAAAAATGAAATGAAAATAAAAATCTATTTCTAGAAAATATAGAAACAAGCCTTTTTGCCTACAAAATAGAAGTTTATTAAATTTAAGCTATATAGCAGTGTATTGCTTTATTTTTCTCTATTACCTTTTAATTGCTGACACTTTTAGGTATACAGAATCTAGTTTTAAAGCCTTTTCATCTGCCTAACATGAGAAGCAAATCTTTTTTCTACTGAAATCAGTGATTCAATAATTACTATTTACAGGGAGATGATTGTTCTTTGTGTCAATGTGAAAGTAAAGAAACCCCAAATGATTTGGCCAGACAGGCAAGATACAAACTAGCCATGCTTTGGATGCACTCCCTTATCAGGGATTTGTTTTCATTGAAAAAGTACGTTTCCCTTCCGAAAATTTTGTGGCAGAAGTGTCTCCTCATTAAACAAAAGCAAACAGTTTACTTCAAAACATTCAATGAAGACAGAAAAGATTGCTTTTGGAATGGGACTAAGACGTTGATCCTGTTTCTCTAAAAGCTGAATGGACTGTAGAGACATTTTTTTTTAACTCCGTCAAGAGAGAAATTAATCAAGAGAGCACCATTTTCTTGATGCCACCAGCAGTGTCAGTTTGGAACAAATATTAGCTTTCAATATTCTCAGATGACCTCCAGGGCAGAGAGAGACTAAAAAGTGGAATGGCTTTTATGTTACTGGGAGCATTTGTTCCCACAGATAGTCTGGGAATAAATTCCCAAGAAGCTGAGAAAGGGAAGAAATATATGATGACAAGTTTGACAGGACAAATTTGGAAAGCTAACGCTCTGCATTCTTACTGTTGTAAGATAAAAACTCGTTCATTTGTTCAGATTCTTGAATACTTTTTCTGAGATGTTTTCAAATAGTTATAAGCACTATAGTCACCTTGAATAAAATATATATGAAGTACAAGGTAAAAGTAGGGTCTGCATTCAACATCCTGAAGTTCTTCTGGCTGGGGCTGCAATAAAGCAAAAGAATCTGACCTAAGTACACATCAGTAATAAGAAAAAAATGGTAACGAAAGTTTGCCATCAGTCTCTCTTCTCTTGGGCAAGGGAGGCACTACAGTGAACTTTCTTACTGGAAAAAGACTTTTGCCACAACAGAGGCCTTCATTATTAATAGGTAGTTCTTTCAAGAGCTGATGCCCATGGCTGCAAAAAGAAATTTATGTTTAATGCAGGCTGAGTGAGTAAGTGACTATTGTTGAGTACTGTTTATTGGAAAGAGAGCCGTGAAACACTAGTGTGGCAAGTGCCAAAAAGAGAAGTGATATTGAAAGAGAGGAATTCTCGTATATTTGTAACTTCAGACTTTGTGTGGGCTCTAATCTCAGTCATCAGTCTTTTCTTAATGGAGTGAAACTACTCATAGTTGATAAGTTATAACTGGAAAAAAAGGAATGGTCATTCACCTTCAGTTTTGCAGTCAGATTTTCCGGCTCTGACTACCCTTTCCTTACAGATGCTGCTTATATAATTTTGCCCATACCTGCATGCTGTCCCTTTGAGGTGAATTTCTTTCATATTTCAACTTTTAAATTATTTGTTTACAATGTTTTGACTAGATTATTTAATTTTCAAATAAGGCATGTGATGGTTAACAGAGCACTTGTGAATTCACAGATTTTAAAGGCTGTAAATTGTAAAACACAATAATCCACTCTGATCTGCATAATCCAGGTCATAAAATTGTACGTAGTAATCGTTAGCAGAAATGGACTCTTTCTAGATGAGGTTAAGTCCATCAGAAAGCCTCAATTTCAGTACCCTAAGCATACATACAGAGAATGTACACATCATCTAATTTTTCCAATACTTACTTAACCCCGCTGTGAAATACCTGCACTTTATTCCTACTTTGAATTTGCCCAGATTTTGCTGTCAGCTACTGCATCTTTTACATCTTTGTTAAACTAAACACACTATTACCAGAAATCTTATCTTCCATCTCAGTAATTAAAGGCTTCATTCAATTTCCTCATAACCTACTCTTGTATAAATCAAGTAGTCTCAAACCACAAAGCATGCTTTTTGTGCTCCTAATTATTCTTAAAGTTTTGTGGTGTTCTTGTCTTTTTTTTTAAAGTTCTCATGAATTTTCATATGGTATCTGTATTATGCTGTATTTCAGGGAAGAAATTCCTTTTTTGTATATCCAAGTTCCAACACTAACACATCTGGTCAAGGTCTAAAAAAAATCATCTGAAATTCACTGTAGTGTACATCATAACATTACACATGCCATGCACAAAATAAAAGCTAGCATTGCTCTATAACAGTAGTGCAGCAGCAGAAGAGTGTTTTGTTGGTACAAGTACTCGTTTTGGAACGTGCTGATTCTGTTGAAACCATCTACAGTGTTATTCGGGCACTATGCACATACCTGTGCAAGCACTTGCACAGCTGTAACACAGATAAGAGCTGAATATAAATAGAGGTTTGTGTTTGGATGGATCTCTGAGATATTCAGATTCATTGTTCTTTTTAATGAGCAAAATTAAAGTTCTCCTCCCTAAATTTTTGTTCTTGGATAACTCTTTTAATTAATTTCTTTCATCAGAGATAGGAGGAAGCAGAGTTTATGTGGATTTTGTTATTAAAATTGACTGCTCCTTTCTTATGGAATGGAGGAAAAAGCCATTACCTATCCCTTTTATAAAACTGTGAAGAAAGTGAAGCACTTCCCTCTTTCCATTTTGTCTACTTTCTTCCTTCTTCAAAGTCAACAAAGAAAAATAGATAATTATAGCTGACCTTGATCCCACCAAATTTTTCTGAGGTGTGAAAAGCTTTATCGTAATCGCTGCAATTTGGATGAAAACATTAAGAAGCCACCTGATTTTCTGGAAAACATCAGATCTCCAGTCCTTGCAAACTTAGACCCTGAACAAAACCAAACCTTACAAAGGAAACAAGTAGCAAGGATAGATCAAAGTCGCAGAATGATCTGGGTTGCAACTCTCTTCCTGACATGTTTATAAGTTCATTACACGCATATACCTAACAAATGTTATTAAAGAATTTTTCCCCTTTTTGCATGGATTTTTAGAGGAATTTCTAATAGAGGCATAATGTGTATGTTTGGCTTTTTTCTGCAACCAGAAACCTCAAATACCCCCACTCAGCCCAATTCTGATTTACAGTTAATTACAGTCATGAACACATTACACAGGAAGCTGAGAACTTGAAAACTGGAAGTTTAGGGAGACAAGGTGAAAGAATTTCTTAAAGTTAAATGCCTGGATAACAGACCAAAACTAAAAAAGGTTAGCGTAATGGATTGCTAATCTCCCAGATCAAATTGCCATTTCAGTCAAGAGGAATATGGGCTCTTCAGGTGGGGGCAACAGGTTCTTTACAGTGGGATACCAATCTGCTACGCTTCTAGCCCCACCTCAGAACTTTTGAAAAACTAAGATCCTGAATGTAAAAGTGTGAAGTAGTGAAGTGAAGCTCCTTCTGCGAATGTAGGTGATGTAAGCCAATTTGCTTTGGTTTAAAACAGCTGCTTCTTACTAATGCAGATGAGGATTCAACTTTTGATTAGAGTAGAGTTTCTTAGAACCAGGTCCTTCAGACTGGAGGAGAAACCCACAGTGGTAACAAGAAAATTAATGGAAGAGAATATTTAAAGCAGCATAAAATAGATTCACCAGCATCCAAACAGCAAATGCAAATACTAGTAGCAGATATCATTATCACCAGTTTTCAGAGCCTTGACTATTTACTTCATTTGTTTACAGATTCTAGAAACAAAAATGCTTAAGATCTGCTGTTCATTATCTCCTCTCCTGAGATCCAACTCTTTCTGTTTAGTTAACATTCTCAGAGTCTGGAGCAATATAAAGACAACTCCCATGGTAATCTAAAGATACTCCAAGCTAAAGATGGCTTTGTAAAGCTAAACCAAAACTGGAGCAAGCACACATTTAAGTAGCTGAATAATGTTCACACTTAAGTTCAAACATCACTGTGTGTGAGAGATTCTGAGCCTGATTGTATTTCAGTTCTTTCTGAAAAAAAGACCTATAATATTGGTCCCTCCCCTCTTCCTGATGTATTTTTAACCATCTTCTTTAATGATGTTGACCACAGTGCATTTTCATTCCTTTTACAATTCTAAATATTTAATTGTGTTAATAAATAAAAACTAATATAGATATGAAAAATAATAAATATTAAATTTTATTAATAAATAAAATTACTATAGATACAAAAATGATGCCCTTCTGCACTGAGGCATTTCAGTTCATTTCTGACTGATATAATCCAAATGGAATTTTTTTATAACATCTTTGGACAGGAAGGTTATTACGAATCAAAATGAATGTTTCTTAAATCTCAAATCAAAACACGAGCTCCTTTAAGCCAATCACATTGTACAGAAGTCACATTGTTCATGTGCTAGTAAGACTGCAACCTTAGTCATATACATCCAAGTTTATTGGAAAAGAGTTTTGTAAATTTTGCTTTCCACCAAATCAATACTACTGTTAAAATGAAAGATCGAGTAGTGTAGTAACTACATGGGTTACTATTTAACATCAACAACACTTAAAATGGTTTGCACAATGAGTTCTTAACTGCATTACTTGCCATAAAATAAGCCTACAATATCAGTATGTTATTCATTAATTTATTCTGACAGGATTTCATTAATGGAATTGCAAGGCATCATGTTACTAATCTGCTAGGCTTCCCTAAAATAACCCGCTCGATGAGATTAGGGATTTATGTGTATACTCAGTCAGAGGGCCTGTATCTTGGATCCATTCCAGACTCAAAATAGGTCCCATTGGGAATGATTTACTTTCAAACTGGTAACAGTCAATAATAATTCTAGAAGCTCAATTTAACAGCTTCAAATCAATGTAATCATACAAATAAATTCAAAGTTTAAGATGCTTTTTTAGAACTATCAGGTTACAGGATTCAATAATATTTAAGATTCAATTCCCTCCACAACAAAATATAAGTAAGTTTAAGAATTAAGTATTACTGTCTCCTACAATCACAAATCCCTTAGAAGAAAATTCCTGAAGTTTGCAGACAGGGAGTTCAAAATCTCCAATATGTTTTATAATGTTTTGAAATTCTCAACTAACTGCCTCTTAAATTGTGTTCTAACTTTTGTGGTTTAGAAACCCACACTCAATATCTTAATAAAACCATAACATATCCAAAAAAACCAATATCCCAGGAACTACAGTATTTCCATTGGTTTATTAATTACAATTAAGAACAAGTATTGGGCCAAAATGATGCAGCAGGGAACTAATGAAATGATATGTTCAAGTACAACACGCAGCCCTTAAGGAGTGAAACACATAACTGCCTGCGACATTCATGTGGCTACCAGAGAGACAAAGGGGGAATTTAGGTATTTTACTAGCAATTAGGTACTGAAATATCTTTTTTGGTTTTGGTATTACATTCTGCTGCATACTGGCTGCTGGAGTATGCTGTATGTATTGTACCAGGGCATCCTGGTACAACCAAGTTCTTTGGAAGGAACATAATAATTCTGACAAAATACTGATCTTTTCTTATCAGTCACTACATGCCAGATGGTTCTCAGCTGGTTTAGGTGACAGTCTGCCGAGTGTCTTCAACATTCACATAGGAAAAGTGAATAAAAACAAAAGGGAATATACAGACAATCAGAAAGATTTTTAAATGACTGTTATAAAACTGCAAGCATTGGAGTCCTAGTTTTCCACTATTTTGTGTGATGTATGCAGCACTTTCCATAAAGTGAATATAAAGTTATTAAAGAAAATAGTATATATTTGCTTTGGCAGATGACTGGACTACTATCGGGAAACTGGATAATAATTCTTTATATGCATAGCTAAACAATACAAGCTAAGACCAAGTCACAATATAGAACCACGTTAGAAAGACATAAAATCAGAAATAATCTATAATTACATGCAATTAATTGTAACCAAGTAAAATGTAACATCACTATTCATGTCAAGATTTCCAAGAAAAGACAGATATAACTAAAAGTTACAAACGCTGGATCAGACAGTCAGCTAAGGAAAGCAGCATAGTTCCTTGGATCCACAAATCTAAACAGCTCATGGTTTCATCTCATCTGGCTCCGCGTTAAGTGGACGCTCTACATTTTCAGGGTCATATAAATTGAAAATAAACAGTAAAGCCCTTTTGAACAATAAGGGCTAAGGCTGAGTAGGGGCTTCTAAATTCACAAATGCAATTCTAAAAGCTTTCACCTAATCAATCAGATATTAAACTACCTATTTCTGAACCTCCACAAAGAGTAAAATAAAAAAACGTAAAATTCAGAATACCAGTGCAAGATCATCACAAGTTTTCAGTAATTACGTCCAAAATGAATTCATGAAGTAGATCAGTAAGTAAATGCAAGAGAGGAGTGTGAAACAGTATCTGTTCCTGGTTGATTCACTGCTAAAAGTGGATGTTAAATACATCATTCAATAAATAGTTAGGTACAGCTGTAGTTGTGTTCGGAATAGCCAGTTTCAATATAAAACTTCACACTATTAATTGATATACAAATGTATTTTGCACTTATTAATTGAACTACTACCACATGTTAGCTTTATGAGTCAAGCTTGAAAGGAAAAAAGAACATCAGCTATTTAACTGTAATTCTGAAACTCTGCACAAGGTTATGGAAAGCTGTAAATAGGTGTGAGCTCATAGATATCAATTGGATTGCACTGGTTTACATCCACTGATGAGCTGACCCTACCTTTCTCATTTATCTCGTTTCATTAAGATACATTAAAGACAGTGATTATCCAGGAAGGAAATAAAATAAGAATCTCAAGATGAGATGGATGATGGTCATTAGCAGTGCATATTACCTTGTTGTTAAACTGCATAGAGATTGATTTCACCAAATACTAGCATTAATATATAATAGAAGGCTCAAATAATAATACTTTAAAAAACTGCTACAAAATTAAGAATGAAATATCTACAAATTTGTGCCTATTGCATGCTTGAATTTACTCCACTGAAACAGCATCATCAGCAAATTACTTAAGGGCACATTTAATTTATGGTAATTCCTCACAGTTCAGAATTAAACACATATTCTTCTGAGCTTTTTTGACTCAGACCTGAAAACAGTAGACATGTTACTGCATTTTTATTTCCCTTATTTTATAGCTTTTTACAGTAATTGGCATTGTGTACAAATTTCTGTCTGGTATTAATACATATGTGTGGGGGAAAATATCTGATTCCCTTACTCACATTCCCATTCCTGAATCTTTATCTACACCTTTTATTTACTTGCTTAGTTCTGTCAACTCGGTCTTTTGGTTTTCTATTATTTCTCCTTATGCCAACATTCTTCTTGTCTGCTTAGATTGTGGATTACAGAACTAGAGTATGAACTAAGAGATGCTGACACTGCAAATCTGCTTGGTTGAGGAGGAAATAATTCTGTTAAGAATGAATATCCCAGATATAGACCAAGGAAACCACCTGGAGCTGACAAGAGATAAATAAGATTATGCTGCTAGAATTACTTGCCTTGCTCGAGAGAATGCCAAAATCAGAAGGGTTGACATTCCCACTTACATTTCAAGGTTACAAACATAAATAGAAATAATTTACTTTAACTCCTAGTAGACAGACATTCACTCTCACAAAAGCACTGCACAGAGTTTAGCAATTTAACAGATGGCATTTCAAATGAATCCTAAGGCTACAGAAAAAAGAAAGAAGTTGGGTCCATACAGATTAGCACAAAGGTGCAGTTCTAATCAAATTCTACATCAGAATGGGATGTAGAATTTGGTGTGTTTATCTCAACTCAGTTCAGGTTATTGCTTACATCATTATAAATTCCAGACCAACTGACGACAGAAAAGAATTTACATATTTTCAGGATAATACGTTCTTTTACTTCCAATAAATAACTTCCCTGGGCTTCTTCATCCAAAGAAAAAGAGCAAAACTAAACCAAAGGTCAGATGTAACTGAGCATTTGGGAACACTTCAGAGAATCATAGAACCACAGAATGGTTTGGGTTGGAAGGGACCCTTAAAGATCAACTAGTCAAACCCCCATGCCATGGGCAGGGGCACCTTTCACCAGTTCAGGTTGCTCAAAGCCCCATCCAACCTCTTCCAGGGATGAGGCATCCACAACTTCTCTGGGCAAAGTGTTCCACTGTCTCACCACCATCACTGTAAAAATTTTCTTCCTTATATCCAGTTTCAGTTTAAAATCTCTGTCCTTTTTCCTGTCACTGCAGGCCTTAGTAAAAAGTCTTCCTCTGTCTTTCTTATGAGCCCTATTTATATATTGAAAGGCCTTAATATTATCTCCCTGGAGCCTTCCCTTCTCCAGGCTGAACAACCCCAACTCTCTCAGCTTGTCCTTATAGGAAAGGAGGTCCAGTTCCCTGATCACCTTTGTGGCCCTCGTCTGGACCTGCTCCAACAGGTCCATGTCCTTCTTATTTTGGGAGCCCCAGAGCTGGATGCAGTACTCCAGGCAGGGTTTCACAAGAGGGGAACAGAATCACCTCCCTCAACCTGCTGGCCACACTGCTGTTTATGCAGCCCAGGATATGGCTGGCTTTCAGGGCTGCAAGCACACATTGCCGGCTCGTGTTCAATTTTTTTTTGGTAATGCAAAAAAGGTAACCCAGAGATCCTTCCCACAAATTCATTTACATAAATGTCTAGCTTCAGAGCCACTAACAGTAAAAAACTTAATAAAGAAGAAAATACAGATATGCCTCATATAAGCAACTGTGTTAATGAACTGTTTCCACTGCTTGCAGCAGGTTAAGAATATTAAACCTTTGTTCCTGCCAAGTACAGCAGATATTTTCTATTTGTTATCTCCCTAGGAACTTGTCATAGTGTCTTATGGCAAGGATGTTTTTAGATTCTGTAGTTACTGGTTAGTTACTGTTAACTAACTGGTTAGTTAGTAGGTAAAAAGTATCTGCGTGAGATCATTGATAAATGATATATGTCACCTACAGGGCAGATCTGACAGCACTTTAAAAGTCTGATTATATAAATGGTCTATAGCTTAAAGATGACTAGTCCTCCTGCGGAAGTGTTCAAGGGGCTGAACTTGACCCCAATTTCCTGGTTGTGTCTACTTTTAACAAGCCAGTGTATGCCTTACTGTATCTTTCTACAGCTTCTTTGATGTTATTTTTACCTACAAAAGGTTTGTTCTCACTATTTCAAAGGGTACAGACCCTGAATATTCTTTTGCACAACCTGAATGACTAATGGGAAGTACATCAATGTTTATAATTGCTAAACTTGAAAAACTTAAAAGAATTCAGCATCAATCATAACATCATACTGTATTTGCAATTATATATACTTAATTAATCTGAAATACTTGCTTAATTAACCTGAAATACCTAAGGAGTTAAAGATTTTTCATTCCTGTATAATTAGTCCTTATAATTATTCCTTTCCATATAAACACATCTCAAAATGAATGCATTCCAACTACTAATATACAAAGCATGCATTTTGTCAAAAAGCTGTTACGGTTGCTGCATCCCATTATTGCAATATTCCTAGTCCATATTATATAGGCCAAATATGTAAAATACTCTGTACTTTATTCCAAAGTTGCCAAGGATATTATTTCTGGTCTTTTATTTAAATGAAGAACAAGTGGGTGGCTGGAAAAAATCCTGAATTAATTGGAAAAGGTTAATTCTATAGGTATGCTTAAGCTGACAAGAAAAAAAAAAAAGAACGTTCATTCTTTGGATAAATTCATTGCTTCAATACTTGTTTTTCTCTGAAATTGGTGCAAAGTGTTGATACAGGGAAGCTTTCTGAGGAAAGATGAATTCTGAAAACTTTCAGTTCCCAAATGTCACTTTGCAGACACAGCTCCTACACTGTGCTGTGGACTATCCCTCTGCCAGAGAAGATACAGCACATCATGAGAGGTACAGTCTGGCTGTTAAGCACTGGTGACACAGAAGTATGAAGATGCGAGTTACCCAAACCATGCTTCTGATAACCCCGTAAAATACCATGGTGATTTAGATTCATGCAAAGAGTAATGGAAAACTCTTTTAAAAGCCAACATTTTGCACCACCTTTCCTTGAAAGTGGAAAAAAAAAAAAAAAAAAGTAAAGAAAAGACTGTCTTCTTGAAATTTTCCATTTGGCGGAAAAGACATTTTCTGTAGAAAATGCTGATTTAAAAGTTTTATCCAGTTGTAATACAAATTTATGAGGGTTGTTTGGGGTTCTTTTTCCCCCCCTGCTGGGTCTGTCTGTAGTGCCAGTTTTGGTCAAGCAGCACACTTGAAGAGCCAGAGCATTTTCCACCTCAGTCTAGCTACAGTTATCTTGACAGCAGATGTCAAGAAAAATCTGCCGCAGAGAAATCAGAAACATATGCAGAACAAATCTGGGGAAAGACTTCAAGAATGGCAATGTGGAAATGTTTTTAATCATATACTGCAGGAGTACTGAAAACCAGTAGTTCAAGAGTTGCAACCCACTAATGAAAACACGTCACTTAAGTTCTCTGCCACATTTTCTCCAGTAGATTTAGTGGCTGATAGAAGATATAACTACATAGTGAATGCAAATCTTCTCGTAGATTAAAAAAATTACGTAAGTGCTAAAGAGCATCACTGTTTTTATAACAAAGTTAGTTTATTTACTAAGGGGTTAGAATTACTTTAAGACACTATGCGGTCTCATTATTGAGTCTCACTAAGAAGCCATAAGCAGACCTAATCTCATTCTTTTTCTGCTGCAATGGTGAAGTCAAAATGGAAGAAATTAAAGGCAGAAAATGAGGTATTTTGTACATAGATTTCCATGTGTATCTAGAAGGACATACGAGGAAGTTCTATGAGCTGAAGTTTGGAAATATTTATACCTTGCTCTTTCCATTTCGCTTCTCTTTGCTCTTGACCTTGCTCAGTTACACTCTCCTAGTTTCCAGTGTCTGAAGTGACTTCTCAAGAATCTTTCTAGCTTTACTCCAGTTTTGCAATTGCTGATGACAAAACTGTACGTACATAAAACATGAGTAAGAGTCTCAACAATGTTCACAAATAGAAATAAACGCACCTTCCCTTCTCCTGTTCTCTCTCCTGAATTTATAAACCCACAGACAGATACTGTCTCCTATCCCAACCACCATTCTTTCTTTTTTCTTTCCCAGTGGTCCACAGACCACTTGGAATGGCAGCATTTTTAATCAGACTGGCCCTTTCAAAGCCTTCATTACTGAGCAGTAGATAGAATAAAGCTCTTCAAGTCACATTGCAAAACTTCTGAAGAGAGGACACACCATGCAAAATTAATGCTCTGTTATGAAACTCAGTCATCTGATGCGCTTGCACAGAGCAACCGCTGTTCTCAGCAGAACTCATCACCAACCTAATAAAAGATATAAGCGTATTTTTACTCCATCACATTCTGAACTGTTTCGGTTTATTTCAGCTTCAAAATGGTAACAGCAGCATAGTGTTACCCCTGAATTTTGCTGCCTTGTACTGTAGTTCAAGTCATTTATTCAGTAAGATTTCTTGTTGCCTTTAACTGGTTTCACCTGCAGACAGCAAGATCAAATTCTTTAAAATTAATGCTCTGTGATGATATAAGCAGGGAGGAAAAGCTTTCAGTGTAGATATCACCATTATGCAAACCATAAAAAATAGGTCAAATTTTGGTCCCACAGCCTTAATAAAATCCTTTTTTATTGACAAACACAGATTGACAAAAGGTTTCTTTAGTGTTCTAAAAACAAGCAACAATCCTAAGTAGATATCGCCTTTGTATACTAAGAGTTAGAAATGCTGTTACAATAGGTAAAAAGCAGACAAAATATTCTTTGAAGCAGTCTTTTGAAGCAGTGTTTTGAATAGGAGCATTCCTTCCTGAGCCAAAACAGCACTGATGTCCAGTGGGTAATATAATGTCATTTTAGTCATGATGAAACAAAGGCTGAACATAGGAGATATTACACCAAAAAAAAATTTCTCTATGTTCCATTTCACTACTCTCTGAATGTAATAACAATCCTTTTAACAATGGCAGTATGCAGAAAGTTAGTTTTCTTTTACAAGGTACCTGGTGCCAGCTACGTTGCAACACTAATACATGAGGAGCAATGAGAAATTTTAAGGGAGTTACCTGAATGCAGATGTAACAAAGGGAAGGAAAATGCTGCCCATGACGATTTAGGGAATCCATTCACCTGAAGTGTATGAATATCCCTTTATGGTGGGTTTTTTTAATTTTTCTTTGGTATGTCTCAGAAAGTAAATTCCATTTTGTTTGCATTCTCTCATGTGATTCTTCCTTCACTGTAAACTAAAATTTCACTGGGTGATGCTGCATGAATAACAATGTCATAAATTCAAATCAGCCTTTGTCCTCCACAGCTTTTTTTTTTTTTTAAATACGAATTAGTTCCCACTTCTCTTTGTTGGCTACCATTGAAGATAATACCATTTTTGAAGCTTAAATTGGCCATTTCAGAGAAAAGAAAGTAACCAGCAGCAGAAGACATACACAGGACCCAATTATGTAAGGAGGAATAATATGAACAGAGAATATTATGCATTCTGTCCCCTAACAAAAAAACTTTCAATTAAATTATCAGAATCTTAATTTCCATAGAGTGCATAATGTGAGCCTAGAGTTCTTCTTGCTGGCTACTGTAGTAGCAAAAAATGTAATTTGAAAAATTGATAGTATAAATTCATGTAAGAAACCCATTAAGGGCTACTAATATGTATATACATCATCTAGTTCAGAAAACTTCCAAACACTGCACTGGTGGAAACTGTGAGGGTACCCTGGGAGAAGCATCACTGTATCCTTCTCCTGTGCTCCCTTCCCAGACGTCTGATCACTGTCAGAAACAGAATGTTTCTAAAAGTTAGAGGAACAGTCTGACACGTTACAGACTTTCTTATATTCTTATGAGATGATAGATATCTGCAGGTCATAAAAGTAAACAAAAAATAACTCCTATGACACGTGTGAGCAGCTATAAGAAATATGTTGGTTATAAGAAATATGTGTTATTTGCAGAAGATCCTCCACATAGGTTTAAACTGGGGTGAAAAAAAAAAAGTATCACCACAGAAGCTTTTTGTTGATGCTAGGTTCCAACGAAAACAGACATACAGCGATAGTGTTTTATTTATGTATATGCTGGCAACAACACTGACAAATAATTTATTCATGTCTTAATGTTCCTCCTGGTATGAAAAATTTCATCCAAGGATACTTTGGAAAACCTCATAGAGCAACTAACCACTCTTTCTCTGCACTACAGACAGCTCCAGAACTTTTTTAACACTCTATAGTACTACGGTGCATATTTTAACCATAGCAAATTTCACCAGCAACTCTCCCTTCAAAGAACTTTTTCTCCCCAAAGGAACAGTAGTACAAGGCACTCCCTCTGAAGCTGTAATGGCTTTTGGTATATAATAATTAGGCAATCATAACTTGGTGCATCCATTGAGCAAAATATACTTTGATAAAAAATACACACTGAAAGTATACAGGAATTAAAATTCAGTTCTCCCAGTTTAGCCCACAATCCTCCTTTCCCGTATTGCATCCAGAGAAATACTGGTTTCCAGATGTCTCATTTTAGTGATGACCAGAACTTCAAAGAAATCACACAAAAGGAAATTATTACAAACAGCCTAGTGGCCTTGCAGTAATATGCTTCTGTATTTATCCTGAGAGAGAACAAAACAGGAACTTGCATTGCACCTGATCAGATGTTGTTTCATATCTCTCTACAAAGCATCTGTTTGTCCAAAACACAAACGAGTTTCAGGGCTGCTTTACAGAAGAGTGCTGGTTTGGATCCTGGACATAAGCTGCCTCCCAGTGGTGAGGAATATAGAAAGCAAAATGAAAAATATGAAACTGAAAGGGAAGGCTGCACAGGACTGAGGTCCCAGCTTCCACTCAACTCCCATCTCCCTACTCAACTCCCATCTCCTCTGCTCCTGCAGTGACACTTCTCCTCATACCAGGACCAGACTAGAGCTAGGCTGAAGTATCTCCGTCACACACTCCAAATTGCGTAGAGCGAGGATGCTCAGCCCTCAGCACCATTTTTTTTGCTTTACAGACCCACTCCTCTTTTGCCACACAACCTGCTAACATGGATGTAGGCTGCACAGGTTCCTCTGGCCTAGCTGAAAGCAACATGAGCCTGTGTTTATCTTATCCTTTTGAGAACATAGAAGTCAGTCCTGTCTTAGCACAGAGACTATTCTTGTCACTTGGATTGTATCTAACACTGAAAGAGATTACACTCCAGGCATTTTCCTTTTCCATGCAAAGGTGAAATTTGACCTAACAAAATAAACTGGATGATGCTATTTTAGCCTAGATGTAGGCTCTCAGCAGAAAAAAGGTTTCAATATCCAACCTCACAAAATACATACTATATCAGAAGGTTAATTTTCATAGTGGGTGTCACAATAAGAGCCATCTCTTCAGGAGTGGTAGGGCTTACCCATGCTATGTTGAGCCCATGATGTACAAGCACAGCAGGACAGGGAACCAGCCTAAGAACTAGTCTTCTGGGAGATAAAAAAATATTTGGGGGAGCAAAAAGAGAGACTCCATCAAATAAGTAACAATAAGGAACAAGACTAACCAGAATACTCCCTGACTGTGTCAATTAAAGTGGTCCCCTGAAGCTAACACAGGCCAGAGCACCAATTAGTTAAGTTTTTCATGTGGAAGATGTAAAGATGATAACTGATCTACATTTCTTTTCTGCTGCAACATTGACAACAAGGAGAAGACTATAACTAGTGAACCAGAGGTGGCCCCAGAAGAGAATTCAGATCATGGGAAGAAAGTCCATCATTTCCATATTTAAGAAATTAGCTAGATTTAATGCATGCTAAGTGAGTCATACAAACTCCTTTACTACTTAAATACATAAGGAACATCTTAAATACCCTCCTATCTTGATGTGGTGAACAAACTGATCTATCTGAAGAATGTGTGCCTTGTGTGGTTCTAAAACATGCAGCTCTCTAGTCTGGCTACTTCCTTTCAACTTTCCTGCCTAACTGTTAGGAGATAATGGCAGAGGGCTCTGCTTCTCAGTCTCTGCTCCTTCCCCTCTTTGAATCTCTTTTCCCATTTTCCAGGCTGGAAAATTCATCTCTATCTAGGAATGAAAAAAATGTTTCCTGAAGTAACCAAGTTACCAAGAAATGCTCAGTGGCTAGCCTGTCCCTGCTCCTTCCCTGAATCCTCCCTGAAGTGCCCATCTCCCTAAAAGGCAGGGCAATGGCCAACCCAAACCATGCTCATCAGTCTGACACAGATTTCCAAATACAAAAGGGCAACTCACGCACAAAGTCAGACTGAAGTCAGACTCAAGGAGGAGATTACAAAGCAAAAACAGATTTAAAAAGCAGGTACAGACATATCTTTTTGTAGCAAATGGATTACTAATACTGCTGAAGGAAATCTGTGACCTGGAGACTTGAACTACACTTGTCTGTCTCCCACAGATGTTTTCACTGTCCTGCTATCTATGCTCATTGTTCCTGCGGTACTTTCATTTCTATCTAATGCATTAATTGCTTCCAATTAATTGACAGCAGCTTCATACTGTATTACCAAAGGATTACAAATTAAATTTTAATTATGGTTCATTGTGCAGGAGAAATCAAGTATAAACATAATCACACTCCATTATAAAGTAAGTACACTAGACATTTTTCAGAACAGATGCACACTGTCCAAATTATAGTCAATTCTGATATATTGTAAACAAGCTAAGACTCATTTATTAAACTGAAAGTATCACACCTCCCACACATAAATGCATGAGACAAATGTTTAAAGCTTCAAATTTTCACAGATGGTAGCAAGAAGAAAACACTCTTAAAAGACAAGTATTTCATGCCTGCAGTCTTCAGCAGTTACTGGTGTTCCACTGAAAGGAAAACAAAATTCTGAGTATAGTTTTTCCTGTACCATGGCAGCAGTAAAATCACTTAATTGTCACTGTGAGTTCAGCCCGACATCATGCAGAACTTGGTCCCTAACAATGGGACGTCAGGTGCCTAACTCCGAATTGTTAAAATACACATTTGAAAACAAGTTTAATGGTTGTTCGGGGTGCAGAAAATATTCTTTGCAGTAAGGGCATCTGAGTTTGAACAAAACAGACCGGGAAAGGCCAGATTAGAGAAGTGAAGGATACCGCTCAGAAAAAGTGCAACTTCATCAGTGCAGCACCTAAGAGAGGACAGCTTTGATTTCCTCCTATATTCTCTGAAACTTCATCCACTCTGGAACTTCATCCACTCTAGGAGAGTGGATGAAGTGGATGAGAGTATTTCTGGAGGTAGTGGGAGGAAGAAGGATAAAGAAAAGACAGATATCTCCAGAGAAATGTTTTGGTCTTTTTTTTCTTAAAAGATTGACTTCAAAACATCTGATTGTCAACCTAGCTACTGAATCCAAAACTCACTACATAAGCTAAGCCAGATCCTTAGCAGATAACATTTTACATAGCTCCATTGATTTCAGTAATGAGAAAGGTGAGTTTTTGAGGAACCAAGAAAGAGAGTACCTTTTGCAACCAACTTGTAAGGATGCTGCCTATAGATTCTATTCACTTTAAAAAATAAATAGCTGTGTAAACATTTTAACAAAAGAAATAGGATCCATATTTTGAAATGGTTGACAATAACTTTTCATGCATCATTATTTCACTCCACAGATTACCATTAATCCTGAAAAGTACCATTTCACCGTATGATAGATTCCATGTAGGTGAGCATTATCAAAATACCCATGCAGGTGAGTCTTCTCAAAAATTTCTATTTAAGAGCCCTACCAACTAGAGGCCACCTTTAAAATGCACACAGCATTTGTATAGCAGCAACAAAATAAAACCTTTCCAAACCATCATGTTGTCTGAATGCTAAAACAAGCCAGTTGTTCAGAACTGAGATCTAAAAGAAGAGGTGGTGAATTCTTCTGCGTCATAAGATGCAGTCCTGTACATATTTGTCCCGGGGTCCTACAAGATCAGTTGTCACTGATTTGAAAACACCACAAGTTTACTGTTAATAAAATTGCAGATGACTCAGAGTTATACTGCCAATCACAGGCACAGTTATATAATTTGGATCATTTATTACATTCTGTTCATTCAAATAATATTCTAATATTCAATAAAATAGCACTAATCTGTAAAACAAGAGGGATATCATCTGAGAAAGCACACTATAAGCACCATTACAGCTAAAAACCACAAGGTCCCAATGCAGTACTACAGCTAATGGATAACAACATCCCTGGGAATATAAGTAGAGGAATTCCTATCAAGACTGCGATATTATTACTCCTAGGTAGGGAGGTATTTTTGGACCGCATGTGTATTTTCAGAGTGCTGTTTCAGATTCTAATGCTCTGATGGAAAACACCAGAAAAAAGGAAAAATACAAGAACCACTAGATAATCAGAGGGTGGTAAATCCTGCTTTACAACGAGACTGTGTCTATCTGATCTAAGCAAAGATTAAGAGGGGACTTGATTACACTATACAAGTACCTACGTGGGAGATTACTGAAAGCAGAGAACCTTTTAATCCAGCTAAAAAGCAAGTTACAACATTAAATGGTGGAATGATTAAGTTAAACAACAGAAAGTAGAAACAGGTAGATATGTTTAACTGTTAAAGTAATTAACCTTTGAAATGCCCTGACTTTAAAAATCTATGAATTATAGACAATGTAAAACAGTACAATTTATGGAAATAGAGAGAGATGTTTCCCAAACACCTCAGTTCTAAAACCTGCATTTTTTAAGAAAAGTGTCATGCAAAAAACTTCCCGACTTTCTAATACAAGTGAACGAAAACCAACAAATGTTTATTTCATCTGCACTGCTGTAATATTTTACTAATCCTCTGTGTTTATATTATACAAGTGTAGCTAAAATTCAATCTATTGTCTTGCATCCTATTCTTGCACAGGAAATCCTTGAGACTTAGCAATTGGTTTCTGAATACACAGGTACACTTTACTAGCAATGCTGAAATACTGCCTTTCAAGATCATCAAGTTTTCTCCATGTTCTACAGCAGAAGCAGAGCTACTGATATTCTCTCTGTGAACTAATACCATTTAGTTAAGTAAAAGGTTGGGCCACTAACTGGAGTTCGTGATACTGTCACTGATCTTCATGGGACATTTACCCTGACATGCATACAGGCACGTCAAAAAGAAATACACGCACACATCACAATCAAATGATTGCTGGCAATTTTTCAGACCATACTGCTGCTGTAACTTTAAATGTATTCATTGTAAGTTCTCACATGGGACCTGCAGTCTATTACAAGATGCTGCTTCATGCACACTGCAGACACTTCACTGTCATTTAGCAGCCTGCTGACAAAAACAAAATTATACTAGCGACATGCAACAAAAATGTGTTATCTACATGATTTGTAAAAAGGAAACCATAATATGTGTACACTTGTGGTGATAAACTGTATGAAAATTGCAAATATGAACTAATTTAAGGGTTTGAATGTTTAATATGTTGCATGACACGTGCATGTGTAAGTGTGGGTGTCAGAGAGACTGAGAGGAGCTGATTTATCCTGTCTAGCTTTCAAATGTTTCCTTCTTTGGATATTTATAACAAGATGTCACTCTTTAGGGTCAGGCTATGGATGGCTTATTCAGCTAATATCTTAGGACTGTAGGGAAAACATTTGATGGAATATCAGTCCAGCGTCTGATAAGTGTTGTATGAAGTGAATGAATGAACTGGAGACTGACTGAATGAAATAGGCAGTTTGTCTTTACTACAGATTTGTTAACAAAAAGAAGGATTTGGACAGAACTAGAACACACAGTGTACCCCAAGGAATTTACAATGTTATCTCTGCTGTACCACAAAAGGCTTTCAAAATACC
Source organism: Numenius arquata (assembly GCF_964106895.1). Classification (NCBI taxonomy): domain Eukaryota; kingdom Metazoa; phylum Chordata; class Aves; order Charadriiformes; family Scolopacidae; genus Numenius; species Numenius arquata. The sequence continues at coordinate 99,544,149 of NC_133577.1, forward strand.
TTTCCATTTTCATTTTCTCATGTCCATGTATTGCACGTTTCTTTCATCTGCAGTTTCTTTTAAAGGACAGAACAAGATTTTATAATAAAAGACTAGTAAACAGTCTGATAGAAATCAACTCATAAGCCTGCCGGTAGAACTGATGTTTATGTAGCATTCACCGATCTTTCGTCTACTTCTCACAAAGCACTTTAGTAATTCACAATCTCACTTACTCTTTTGCAACTTTGATAGATTTTACATTATAATCCTTCCTATGTGTTTATTAGCATTGTGAGAGTGAGGAAATACTCATTCTCTGATGGATATTTAAAGTTTGATACAAAGGCCCTGTACTTGCTGCAACTCTTAAATAATATATATACTGAATCAAATGCTACTATTCCGAATAGAATAGTACACAAACAGAATTCCAAATAGAATTAGACACAAGACCAGAATCTCAGATAGGTAAATAAACACAGGCCAGCATTACCAAACAACCCTCCCATTTGTATGTCTCTATATATGAATCATCAAAGAGGAAATGGCTTTTTTTTCACGTTTTTTCCTACTTTCTTGCTAAGTTTCCTTTCACCACCAAAGTATCTCCAGATTTCTAAGGTCATTACTCATGAACTTATCAGCTGGAAGGTAATTTCTATCTTTCATGAGATTACTTAAAGGAAGCCTCAAAAAGTATGAATTTTCTGTTCAGAGAGTGGTAGAATGGGCATGTCAGGGATGTGATCTGTAATGCTCTTCGGTATGTATTTCATGTGGCTTAATACAAACATGACACTATTTGAAATATCTCTTTTATTATGATTGAACATTTAAGAAACATACACAACCAGAACAATAGGAATATAATAATGGCTGTACTTTGCCAGATCAAACATCTGTCTGTCCCAATATTTCACCTCTAACAGATGACCAAGGAAAGGATTAGAATAGAGAAACTCTATAGGTGATACGTCCCCACCACAGACTCCCCGCTGTCAGGAACCTGAAGCCAAAGTGATATCACTGTACATAAAACTCCAATATACTTTTGTTCCATGAGTTTATGAATCACTTTTGCATCTACACAGACATCTGCAATATTCTGTGGCAATGAGCTCCACAGCATGTGTTGTGTAAAAAAGTACCTCCTTTTGTTTTCATCCTACCCTTTGATATCATTTGATAATTCCTAAATTTTATAGCATGAGAAACCGTGAAAAACTATTCTTAGTTAATTTTCTCTGTGTCACCCATGATTATATAGACCTTTTCATAGACTCTAGTCTGCTTAACAACTTCTTATATGGAAGGTGTTCCTTTGATCATCCTTGTCGCCCTTCTAAATGTATTCTTGAGTTCTTCGTATTATTTTCTGAAGGGGGAACAGAACTGTGTATATTATTCAAGATGCAGTAGCATTACAGGCATGAACAGTGGCACAGTGCTTTCTGTTCCTTATTCTAAACTCAGTTTGTTGTTCTCTGCTCTTTCCTAGTAATTCCTTACATTCACTCCCTTGTCCTCTGCTCACCTTTGCACTGACATTTTTATACAACCACCTCTACTAACTCCAGGTCCTGTTCCCCCAGAGGCAACAGCTTGTCATCTGCTACATTGTCATCTACTAACTTGGTGTTGTGGAATCCTTCTATAGCTCTTTGCAATGAGCTTTCATTTTTGCTACAATAAGTAATGCAGTACCATCAAAACCTTTGCCATCCTACTCCTTACCCTCCTTTCCAGTATACTTCTGCAAATACCAAGCAGTACAGACACCAGCACAGATCCCTTTAACACACTGCTAATAATCTCTTTCCATTCTTCAAACTGACCACTTATTTCTATCCTTTATCTCTTCACTTTTAACATGCTGTTCTTCTCTGAATATACCTTCACTTTAATACTGACTAAGATTCTTGAAAGACTTAGATGAGAGACTTGTTGAAAGACATGGAAATTCAGGTAAGTTATGCCAGTTGGATTTATTAGTCCACATATTCAGTGTTCTCTTAAGGACTTTAAAAGATTGTTGTAAGGCATGACACTCCCCTGCAGAGGATTCTTTAATCCTGTAATGCAATCTTTAATGCAGCATATTTGTTTACAGTTCATTGATCCTACCAGCTTGTCCAGGAGGGATATCAGACTTCTGCATCTATGGCTTCCCAGCTGCCCCCAAGTGCATTATGAAGGAGTAACTGCAAAAATGCCCAAAATTTTATGTTTAATTTGAAATTTTATATTAGTTTGACTGTCAAACTATGCACCACAAAACTTTTTCAACTATAGCAACACATTCCCTCTCCAATGCATGCTTGGTAAAGTGGAGAAACATCCAGGAACTACATGCCTCAACCCTCCAGAACCCTTTCAGAAGTTTTGGAAAGCGCTATTCTGCATTTATATAGCATTCACTGTTCTTTCAAAGCATACGCCATCTGTGAATCTGTCAGTCTGTCTAGTGTCATGCTAGAGATGAAATTTTACATTCTTCTTCTGAAGGTGTATCTTTTGTACTGTTTCCACTACCTCATCTAGAAATGAACTCTATACCTTTTTAAGTTATTATTTATTTGCCAGTACGTCACTAACAGCTTTTTAATAGTAACATCCAAAAATACCTAAACAACAGAGAACTGGCTGCCCTGTTTCACAGTGGCAACACTTCCATGTGATTCCAGACCAGAAGGTAAGACTACCGCAGATGATCTGAGGATACTTGGAGGAATGTCAGTAAATACTGGATGTTAAAACCAATGAACTGTTAACCGTAAGCACATTCTAGGACTATCTGAAACCTGTCAGAATGCTCATTTTTTGATGAGTTTAGTAATACTCACTTTTATTTATTAATGCAGCAAACGGGAAAAAGTACCATCTACTATAAGCCAGGAAAAAAACAACCTAAACCCAACAAACAGCTGCTATCAAACAACAAATATTCTCAGCAGGGAACAAGGTAATCTCCCATAACTAAACAGCTTCAAAAGGCCTTAGGTAAACACTGTGAGAAACTCATGGGATGAAAGAAGCACAATTATATGTGAAACAAAACATCATAACATGAATACTTTTAATCCAAAAGTGTCTACCACCTGTACAGTTCCTCCCTAGCATGCGCAGGGCCAGTATACGAGATTCAAGCATCCTCCCCGAGCTTTGCGTTACTGGCTGCACTTTGACTCGCCCACTCCTACCCAAATCTTACTGCCATCTCCTGTCCCTGCCACACAGTGTTCTTGCAAGTCAGTCAGCTGCTGGGCACTGAGGGCATTTGACTTGCAATGCGCTAATTTCAGTTTTTCTTCTATCATAGATTAAAGTCAGGCCAAAAGATTTAGGGAAATGTGTGGCTAATTTGCATCAATAACAGAAACACTATGCAGAAGAACAGAAATCATCTTACCTTTATACACAGCACTGGTAAGACTGATACCAAAATGCTGAATACAGTTCTGGAGTCAACATTTTTATAGCATGTTAAAAAACTGTTTTAAAAAAAGACTGGAGAAAAAACATACATCGAGTTCTAAAACTTACCTGCTTAACTGCTGAAAATAGGACTGAGAGGTGACCTGATCCCTTCAAGGGACAAAAAAAAGAACACACCAGGGACAGAAAGATTCTTTAATCTATTATGGAAAAATATAAAATCATCTGAGCTGGAAACTTTCGCACCAGAAAAGCAGCACAACAGTTCTCAGAACAGCTTACCAAAGGAAGCAGCAGATTCACTGTCCATTGATGTATTTAGTTCTTCAGATTGAAAAGATTTTAGAGCTGCAGATTTTCCTCCATGAGATGGCAGAGGCTGTATATCCTAGTGCATGCTACCAACAAAAGGCAGGAGCCTCTGGGATAGCATATCTGAGTCCTGTCAAACTCACTAATGTTCAAAACTAGGTGATATTTAATGGCCCCCAATATACAAGCAGGCAGACTGGATAAAGGGTTAATATCATCTTCACAGACAAAGCTCGGGGGACTGAGAAGTAAGCTTGTCCCTAAGAGAAGTTTAAGGGAGGGGCTTCACCTGAGTCACAGGCTGCAACACAGTGAGAACTCTGTGTACCCACTTGTACCCACATAAATACACGTACCCACATTAATACAGGTACACGAGAAGCAGGGAAGTGGATCTACACCATCCTCTTTTAACATTTCGTTACTAAAAATGCAGCCTGACACTTAACCAGTCCCTGTCCATCTTCATTTATCTGGGAAAGACTTTTATCAGTATAAATCAGACTTGGATCCATCCTGGCTTTCTAACCATCAATTTTTCTAGGACTCATGAACAAGGAAAGAACGGGTGCAAGCAAAGATATTTCTCTGTGTTTGGTCTTATAATACCTAGATGTGCAGTACATTGTCAACAACGACAAAGTATTATTATGGGGACCAAATCTGCTCACTGGGCTTAAAGGATTATCAGCTGATCAGAATAAAAGCAGTTTTCAGGTTTCATTACATGTACATGAAATCACAGTTTAAATAGTCACAAAACATCAGTGCAGAACAATACTTCTCCTGGTTTACATTAATTTTCCTAAATAATAAAGGAAAACCAGTTTTCTGTGGACTTCTGAGATTATACAAAATTACACTTACAAAATAGATGCTTTGTAGAATGAACTGCTAAGAGAATGCCTACTTAAAACACATAGTGTATTGAATCCCTAAGTTACTCTAGCTTTGGTCTTTATACCACAAGACAGAAGGGACCCAAACAAGTCTCCTGCTAGACAGGCGAAGGGAAAAGAGATAAAAGCAGTCCATTGTTCAGTTGCCTCAAACATACCTCAGAACTGACAAAGCATTAATGTAGAGAGTTTACTTTCACGTTGAGACTCTGGGTCTCAATGAGTGGAATCAACTATCCTGGGTAGTTTCCCTGTAATCTAAGGTTTCTAACAGGTCAATTTGGCTCTTTGTATTCCTACCTCAATAAACTTTCATTTCTTTTTGGTGGCTTATTATAGCAGTTTTCTCCTTGAAAGTAAAGAACAACCAAACTGATAAAAATCAGTTCCCTTTAATTAAAGTACTGAAGGTTAAGCTAGTAACAAATCTTACAAACCATGTATTTAATACACTTAAGTACAACCATTTGTTTAAGTCAGCAAAGTAGGTTCCAATTAACATTTTTAAAAGTATACTTTGTGCAATATTCACAGAAGTAGAATAGCTATTGGTAGGGTGACAAAAATTCAATATCTGTATTTACTGTTTGCGAGCCTACTGCAAATTCAGATGTTCTACAGGATATACTTAGTGCTGCTGCAAAGGTGCAGACACATAGTTTTCAACGACACTGGAAAATAACAAGGCCAAAAATCAGGAACAATAGGCTCAATCATAAGCAGCCTGAAAAGGAAAAATCCCACCCCCTAAGGACAGAAATCATTTTATCTTTGCCTTGAGCATGCACCCAATCCACCAATAGGCTCAAGAGTGATAACTGGCTCAGCTGTTACCCATATTGTCACCTTCCTGAACAAAGCAGAGACAAAAGAGAGGAGTTGAGTCACAGAGCAGCTGCAACACACAGCATGAAACTAATCCCAGCTGAACTGCACAATTGTGAACGGTTACCAGCACACACCAAATTAGGTGGTATTAATAAATTATTCCATAAAATAGATGGCATCATTAAATAACAGCAGTTAATTGGTATGTGATTTATATACATAAAAGCATTCAGCCATGTCAGTTGTAAACTTTGCATTAAAGAACCATACACATAGCCAGGTTACATCCTGATGACATATTAAGCCAAGAACTCTGGAATCATGAAAAGTAATGTAATATTTAATTTGATTATCACAATTTTTATACAGGAAACAAAAGCTAGCACTCCGAATGACTTATTTTAAATTGCACCATAGCCCTAAATCTCTCAATATACAGATCTTGTAAAGTGTATCTTTTTTCTCCATCAGCCATGCCTGTATCACATATCCAGTAAAGATTGCCCTGTGATTTAGAGTGTGTTATCTGGCACCTGACTTATTATTTCATAGTGGTTTACTTATGGACAGACTCGCTGTACTTTGCTCACGTGAGTATCAATTCATGACGGTTTGTTCTACTGGTTTAAATGAGGTCACAGGAGGGCTAAGGCACTCCTTGAGGAAATCTACACATCAAAATCTGACCCTAAATCATAAACCTCATATGTTCAGAAGCTGCCATTCTCTGTAAGTCAAAGTCTGGAACCTTTCTTTGGTAAAATTTCCATAAGATTAATTTTGCAGATAAAATATTGCTAGTTACATGTGAACGAACTGATCAGGTTACAGAAACCCATTTTTGTTTTACACAGTTTCTCAAACAGAGTAGAGACCAAACAAACACACAAAGTAATATTTTATGCAGTGCGCACTGAATCCCTGATCGGAGAAGCAACTTTTGACATATATAGGAATCTCTCATCTGTCACTTTTCTACATACATAAAGATCCTAGTACAAAATATGGGTAACAACTTCCCTTAACAATTATTTATTAATTAGACAAATGTGAGTAATGGATAGAAGATTTCAACATCTGAAAATGTGCAGATGGCATGGTAAATATGTGTATAGTTTATAGTCAATATATTCTTTTGTGAGAATTCAATAACACCCTGTTCTGTATATTTTTGGCTCTTCATTCAAAAGCTCATGAAAGACAGAAACAGCATATCTTTCAAATGCTTTTTATAGTAATTTTGCTGCATTCTAGAAATGACAAAAGACATGAGGGGTAACTTTAAAGCTGTTGTTAATTCCAAATTATCATTTATGTCTGGCAAGGAAATCAGGTCTTGTTAAAAGGCAGATTACAAATGTTTAGCCACAGTGCCCTCTAGCTGCTTTAATTATAATTTTTAATTTCAATATAGTTTTCCATACACAGAAGGAAAAAAAAACCCAAACCCTGGATGAACTACCAGCTTTATATGAGTATAAAATGAATCCACATCTCCACTAGAGGAACTTCAGGCATCGTTACCTGTGATCCATCTACCTGAGTTTCCTTATCATGATCACCCACCCACCCAATCCCCAAAACAGCATTTCTCTAACATCTAACAAACAAATTGTATTTCTCTTATTGAATTTCCTAGCCTGAAAAATAGAAATCAGGAAACCAGTCCGAAGCAAGTAAAAACTGAACATTTTTATTAGGACCCAAACAACCTCAACAGAAAGAATGGGTTTCTACCTTTCACTACTTTTTACTTTTGAGTGCAACCTACTCTGTCTCTTTTGAACCAGAAAGCACCAGTAAATGGCAACAGATCTGGGCTAACCTGGAAAGCTTGGCTGTTAGACAACGTGTGAAGTCCAGGCTCTCTTCTCAGATGACACCAGTCAGTTGCACACAGATACAAGCATTTTATCACATTATTTTCCTAATCCAACTGGCTTAGGGAAGTGCTGGGTCACTTTTCAAAGTCTGCGTCTTTCAGGAACACTGTCTGATGGACATTCGCTTTCCTCGTACTCTTCCTTTACCTTGAGACCTAGACTTGGCAGGCTTAAGACCTCTTAAACCGTAGCCTCCAAAAACCTACTAAAACCTGATTTACTTGGTGTGTTACTAACGTGCTCCTTCACAACTGAATCCTCCGTAACAAGATGCACTTAGCTTCTTTGTTAACCTTTAATGGACAAGATGACTTACTTACATACAAGGAATTTTTTAACCACAGTCATTTTTGTTCTAAAAAACAGCAGACAATTGCAGATCTTTAAAGATCTATTTAAACTATTCTGCAATAAACCATCTTCAGCAGCGTGCCCTTACTCTTCTGTAAGCCTGAAATCTGGCCAGTGCTTCGGACAAGGCAAAGGCCTTTCTTTTCCCAGCCCAGTCTTCCTGTAAGATGTGAGAGTGGAGAGTCTCTCTCACTGTTCCTTCCAATTCACACAGTCTCTTTACAAAAAAACCCCACAGTCGGGAAAACTCAAATCTTTGCCTCCAAATAGGGCTCTGTTTAAAATCCTCTATCTCTTGGCATAAGTCAATAGATAAGAGACTTTCACAATTGATACTACATTGTTCTTAACCAGTTCCACAGATATATATGTTCAACTAAACGGCAAGTTTCCATTAACAAAAATGCTCACTTTATAATGATACAAAGGGTAGTGAAAATGAAAGTTAAAATTAAGAACTGAACAGAGAAATAAAAATGACAGCAAGGTATAATTTGTGATTTCATGCAAATATAAATTAGTATTCAATATAAATATTATAATAATATAAAATATAATAAATAATAGAAATTCAATTAATGTGGAAGTATACTGATGTTAATCCAACAAAGGAGGATGGCAGGCAGTAAGTAACCTTTATTCTAATGAGGAAGCCAGTAAAACTCTGACTAACTCTGACAACTACACAGTTTTGCCTGTAAGTGCCACAAGGTTACAAGAAGTATCGTGAATATGGGCCAACTGCCCAAAGTCTGAGCATGACTCTCCAAGTTTCTTTGTCTCAAGAAACTTCCTTTAAAAAGTGGCGTATGTGTGCATATGTGTGTTATAAGCACCCTGCCAACCACTCTAAACCATATGCTGCAAAGGTACGCAGGACTGCTGCCAACATTATTTATTTCCTCAACCCCCTTTTGATAAAAAGCGGTGGGATTTTCTGCTCACTGTGGAGGACAAGGAGCTCTGCTGAGGGCACCGTATGCTTTTTCCTGGTCCTATGGTATTCTGTTTGCAGCTGAGACTGTTTGCAGCTCCTACCTAAACTCAGAAGGATGACATACTGGCAAGAATATCCAAGCCTTTAAATATAAAAAAATACTCCTTTTGATTTATCATTTCATTCTATAATTTGCATATTTCTGAATTTTGCTTCCAGGACTTTTCTTTTTCCTTGTTTGTTCGGGTCATTTTAAAAGACAAATCTTGATCCCTTCACTTCAGTAGAAACACTGATTTATCATGGTATTAGAGATGCTCATGAAATTCTCATATCAGTCTGTAACCTCTAGAATAGAATTTAGCAAGAAAGTAGCAACCATAATATAGGCTGGTTCAAATGCCATGGAGTCTGCTTTAAAAAGAATAACCACTCTGGTGATCTCAAGCCTCCCACTGGGACTTAGGGATCTCCTATCAGATTCTTAGACATTCCCAGGACACCCCGAAGAGACATGAAGCCTCCCCATTTCCTTTGAAACAGTAAAAAATTGCTGAGAGAAAAGGTGGAATTGGAAAACCTAGGGAAAGAATCACAGAAGTCCTAGCAGTATTTGAAATTTTCTAACCCAGCCTACTGTAATTTTTAATGTATAAATCCTGAGCATAAGTTTGAGGTAAACAAAAAAAAAAAAAATTATTTATTTACAGCCATTTTCACTCTGTTTTCTTTTTGAAATGAAAACCAGTTGGAACCAGTAATACCAGATGCGCACATGCACTCATATCGAAGGTTCATCGCTACAGAATTCAAGCAATCTCTCTGACACTGTGTGCACTCTGCTTATTTACTGCCTGTGAATCACTTCATTTATGCAGCTGCAAGATAAGGCAAAGCAGAAGAGGGAGAACCTGGATCTTAATATCCACTGTGTGGAAATATCCTGGGGTATGACCTGTCTCCTGGACACAGGATGCCTTCAGCAATAGATTAAAAACAAGGTTTTCCTCCTCAACCCTTCCAATATGGGAATTAAGCATTTACTCTCCATTTCCTGGAGGAGGTGGACAATTCTTACTTGGAAAAAAAAAAAAACACCTAAAACTGAAATATCTGAAAAGGTGGATGTTTCTCATCCACAAGAACTGGTGATAGGCGGATTGGTTGTGGTGGTGTTATGCTCTAGTTTATTGAATTTTGGTTTCAAATTACTGGCAGGAATTTTTTGCTGCATGTAATTTTTTCAATCCTAACTTACATTCACCTTTTTGTATGCATATATGAAAACTGTTTCAGCATGGAATTCCATTCAGCATGGAATGTCACAAAAAACAATGGGTTTTTTGTGAGAAAGCCATTTTTTATTACCAACAATATAACTCTGAAAAAGACTAAAAAGATGCCTTTGCAGCCTCAAGTGCTACATGTTGCTACATATGACCACAGGCTAAAAGGAGTATTTTCATCCCTGGAAACTTAGAGGTTTTACGTGACACATGTTTCTGAAGTCTATAATGTAAGGTTTCTTTTATTCTGTCTCTGAGCAAGTCTCAGTACTAAGCCTAAGAAACAGTACACGCAGGTCACTAATAGCTGGTGTCACAGAGCCAAAACTGCAGGTTTCTGCCGCTGCTGCCACACTGCTCAGCAGTGTCCCTGCTGCAGATGGAGGCACCAGGGAGTTCAGACGGTACTGGCCTTCCCTCCTCCGAGACAAGAACAGAAGTCCTGTGCAAGTTCCCCCACTGTGCTTTATACAGAGCAGGGCGTCATCCTCCTGTTACTTCAGACGGCTAAGTACTAAAGGAATATTCCCTTTCTCAGCCTCACAAGCATTTTAAGGCTAGGAAAATGTTCTTTGGATTCTATTATCATTTATTCATCACTGGAGAACTAATTGTAGGCGTCACATGCTGCTGTTACCTAGTATCGGTTTATGTTCTCAGTTACCTTTATGTGTTAGATAGACTGGAGGTATTACAATGGGTCACCTGAAAGAGACAGAACCTATTGTGTATCTTTACATTTCAGAGTATGTCTCTCTGAAAGCCATTTTATCACAATTCTTTTTACAGGTGGCTTCCATTTAGATAGGTTCTAACCGTGTCATTTTCAATCTTTCATTATAACTTTTACAACCGGCGGTGCTCTCCATCTCAGTCATGCTGATTCTTTTACAGTAAAAATGTCTCTAAAAATAAATTCCCAACCTACACTTTGCCAGGTGAGCATTGGTAACTGTCAAAATATTTCTAACCTATTTGCACAGCACTCAAGAATTTTCTGTAAGAAAATCTTTGCATGGAAAAGTTTTGCATTGGAAAACATCTGTATCCTAACTTACATTAATCTTTTTGCATGTATATGTGAATAACACTTCAGCATGCAATTTTGGAATTTTGTGCTCAGCTATTTTCAACCTCATTCATTCCTAAATTGGTGAATTGCATTAAAAGTTTTACTTACTTTAAAAAAAGACAAAAAATTCTTTAAATAACAGACTCCCAGTAATGCCTTTAGGCAAAAGTATACATCTTTAGAATAAAAAAGAGCCTTTTCAATTATTTTTAGTTGTTTTTTTTTCAGAAATAGCCATATATCACTTAAAATTCCTCTGTCTCTACAGACATATATACAGGCACAGATTCACAAACAAACACAACCAAGACACGCTAAAATATACTGACCATTCTTCCTTTCACAGAATACCCCTACAGAATGGAGAAGGTAAATATCTCAGTGGATATAATTGCATTTTGTCTGAATAATATTGAAAATTTCATGCTGATTATTATGCTTTAACACTAAATTTAATTAAACAATGGTAACATGGAGAAAGCTGTGGGTACATTTGTTGTGTAAAGTTCTTTTCATTAATTTAGCTATTTTTTATGCCATCTGGTACAGCCGTAAGTAGTTATTTGTACACTATTCAAAATGATCTTTGAATCCTTGAAGAATTTTGGAGTGATAGTTAACTTTTTAGAGCAAGCATTCAATGTTTTATTCAAAATAATAACTGCATCAATTTGCTGTAATTGTTGTTTTGGCCACTTTTTTGAGCGTGAAGTTCCCATGGGTGCTGAAACTACATAATACACAGTATTGGCACAAATATAAAAAGAAAAAAGATAGTAAGTCCTGTATTAAAACTATGCATACTCCTGCTGCACAGCAAATAAAAACATTAACTTCAAAACCTTTAGATGAGCATAGTGGGAAAAAGGCTTAAAATGTATTTCTGTGAAGAAGGCAGAAGAAATTCTACGACACTATTTGAATGAAACATTTAAAAGTTCACATGTACAAGCACATCTCTTAATCTGCTGATTTGTAGAGTTATGAACATAGTAGTGGACAGGGGTTACCTATGAGACAGACAACCTGCTCTAAACAAACTGCAGTTATCCTGCAGGTTAATCACTAAAGTAGAGTTTTATTTACATCACATGTATAGAATCTCTTTAAAGAGGCCTAGAACACATGCAATTGCTGAAAAATGCAGGTAAGTATTTTTTAAATGGACAATTTATTTTTGTTACAGTAGTAGTCTTAGGGTGATTTCTTAGTCTTTCTTAGTGGAAAGCACTTCTGAGGAGAAGGATCTGGGGGTCCTGGTGGATAGTAAACTATCCATGAGGCCACAATGTGCCCTTGTTGCCAAGAGGGCTAATGGAATCCTGGGCTGCATAGGGAAGAGTGTGACCAGTAGGTCAAGGGAGGTCATTCTCCCCCTCTACTCTGCACTGGTGAGACCACAACTGGAATACTGTGTCCAGCTCTGGGCTCCCCAGTTCAAGAGAGACACGGAACTACTGGAGAGAGTCCAGCATAGGGCAACCAAGATGATTAAGGGATTACAGCATCTCACTTATGAGGAAAGGCTGAGAGAGCTGGGACTCTTTAGCCTGGAGAAGAGAAGGCTGAGGGGAGACCTTATTAATGCTTATAAGTATCTAAAGGGTGGGTTGAAGGAGGATGGAGCTGGACTCTTTTCAGTGGTTCCCAGTGACAGGACGAGGGGCAACGGGCACAAGCTGGAACATAGGAAGTTCCATTCAAATATGAGGAAGAACTTCTTTATGGTGAGGGTGACAGAGCACTGTCTGCCCAGGGAGGTTGTGGAGTCCCCTTCTCCGGAGATCTTCAAGACCCGCCTGGGTGCAGTCCTGAGTAATGTGCTCTAGGCAATCCTGCTTTGGCAGGGGAGTTGGACTCAATGATCCCTAGAGGTCCCTTCCAACTCTGACAATTCCGTGATTCCATGATTGATGGTTATAACATTAGATAAAGCAACAAGGAGACATGTATTACCACTTGTTAAACTCAGACACTTCTATAAAAATTTCTGTGCTCTGATTTTTCAAGATGACAACAAAATTTGTTTTACAAATGCATGTACTTTGAGGGGGGACTGCAATCATGAATGCTTAAATAAACTCAAAGTCTTATTTTCTCTGAAAGTAAACCTGGTCTTTCATTTTCTTCCATTTTCTCTAAACGATGAAGAAAACAGATAATTTAGATTGCCCTCTCTAGCAAAAGCAGTTTAACCAGCAGTATTAGGGCTGTAATCTGGCAAGGACGACCTCAGGTGCTCAATTTCATTCACACAAGTAGTCACACTCAAATAAGAGGCATTAAATGCGCTCAGGGCCATTGGAACAGTGCTAGAAGAGACTATTATCCCAAGTGTTATCCTGTGGGAGCTGAAAGCATGATATGGGCCAAATTTGTCTGAGTCATGTCAGCTGCTCCTACTGCTGCTGCCAGAGGAAAGCTAGCGCCTACAAAATTTCTTCCTGCACTTTCCAATTCTTACTCTTCTCTGCCATGGCTTTCATGTTCAGCAGCCTCAATCACAACCGCACCCTCCACTCCAGCAGCCTAACGAGGACGGGGAATAGGCTGCCTACCCATCTGCTGCTACCACCTACTTCGTTACTGGCAGAGATGCTATGGAGAGGTGGGCTCTCTGCCCCCAAGTTCTGCTAGAATGATAAAAAAAAAGAATACAGCAACTGTACCTAGAGCAAGCAAAAGTCTTGCTAGGGTGGCAGCTGTGCTACATGTTTTTCCATTCCAGGTACTTAATATCTTCAGGGTTTTCAGCCAAAATGAAGAAGGATTAAAAGTGCTGAGAAGCATTTTCCTTCATAAAACACTGCTTTTATGGAAGTGGTCATTATTAAATTCCTACTTATTAAAACTTTGTGTTTATGTGAATGTCCTCCTACGAGTTAAAAGCAAATGGGAGAAAGAAAGAGACAGCAATGGACCAGCACCTCAGCTGCTGAAAACTGGCAGTCGTTCCCCTCAGACTGCCCTGCAGAAGATATGCCCCAATTCTAGTTTCATCCCTGGCAAAGGAAAAATCTCTTAACAGTCCAGATTACAGCTTTATAGATTTCCTAGTTTAACGCGAGAAAAGATGACCTGAGGATCTGGTTTCCTATACAAGAAGACACTACACTCTACCCAGATCATCCTGACGGGTTTATATCCTAACAGGCCTCAGGAGGTGTCTTCAGACTTCCAGCCTCCTACATTATGATTAGTCATAGACACATGGCCCCACATCATGAGCTGCAAACACATTCTTGCAGCTGGGTTACCCACTAACTTTAGCCCAGCTTATTTTTCCCTTTGGAACTCAACAGTCTGCATTAGAGCAAAGCACTTTTCGGTTTTCAGGAAACTGAACTCGTGTGTGTCATGATCAAAGAAAACAAGAACACATAAACAATAGCAATGCTATGGTTCCTGAACTGGCGAGAGGGCTGATGGAGCAGAGCATTTTCAGACAGCCAGTGCCACAGTGGCAATGTCATAGTGTGATTAAGGGAAAACACTCTCAGTGTTTACGTGTCTATTCAATCCCAGAGTGGTATGAAATAGAAAAAGTAATGCCATAGCCATTACCTGTGCCTTCAAAAAGGAAAAAAGACAGCAGTGAGTGCCCACAGGATGGGTAGAGGAAAAACTGTATTTGTGATGTAAACCAAAACAGTTAAAAAATGGTCAACTTTACTACACCATCAAAAAATTAACAAGGTAACACTTCCTTCATGAACTGTTTTATGCACAGTTCACAATAATACAAACATATTAATTGACATTTTTAATATTTTAAATTGTGGATTTATTTTTTTTTTACTTTAAACAAGCATAATTTTTAAAAAAATAATAAACCAAATAGAAAATATGTAATGGTGCTATAAATTAACTTTTGCAGAAGGTATAACTACATCGTGCCATGATCAATTTATCTAGTCAGCTATCCCTAGCACTGGGAAGGATACTTATTTGAGAGGAGGAAAGGGGAATCAGTCTATACAGCCCTAAGACATTTCCAAAGTCTCATCAGTGTCACCATGGCAACACCACAGGACAGCTGTGTCACAGCCACAGGGCTACTTGCTCCTCTGTCCAACCCAGGGTTTGAGCGTGACGCCTTTGGTGCTGGACATGCTTTTGGCTTTCACAAGCTTTTCCCACCGCAGCTCCCAGCATCCTTTGTATTTGTTGTTCTTAGCTAACGGGTCTGGCTGTGTTCAGCACTTACAGTTCTTCCCTCTGGCATCTCTCATCAGTGACAACCTTCTTAAAATCAGAGTAATTAATTTTAGCAATTGGAAAAAAGCTCTTAGAGAAAGGGGGTTTTACTACAGTGCTACAACTATAGTTCTTACCTAAATACTTAAAACTACCTGAGAGTAATTCAGGCAGCGCATATGACAAATACCTAACTCCCAAGCAGTCCTCTGCCTATGTCTTGATAAAGAACTCCTTCCAGAACTGATTTGTGTCACTTGAATCTCTGTGGTTTGGCCTTTGCTCCTAAGCTACCTAAAATAGTTTACAGGAAAATGGTTTGGCTTAGTAATTTTTTTTCCTTGCAGTTTGGTTTTCTCCACAAACTCCTATTAATTTCAGTCATTCTATCAAAGTCATTAACATTGTTCTCAAACTGATCAACCTGTATTATGGATACTTCATGATAAGAGAGGTCCAACTGTGCCACAGGTTTTTTGGCAGCCTTTGATTCTGCTGACCACAAGGTACTTCTGGAATGTTTTTATTGGCATCCTGGCTACATCCATCCACGCTGGGATCTACGACGATTCTATGCATCTGTGATGTTCTGTGATGTGCAAGGCCTATTTTGTCCTCTGTCTGCACAGAAAGTGTGGTTTGGGGAATTAATTTCTTAGTCTTTAAAGGGTTTGGGATTTCAGAGTCATCATCTGTTAATTATATCCAAACTAATCGTTTTCTTTGCTTTGCCATTTCCTGGCTTAGGAGAAGGAAAAGCTTGCTGAAGTTTGCTTTACGGAAGATAGAATCAATATGGCAGATTTAGCACATGGAACCAAGAAGTACTTTTTCACCAGGTGATAACACTGAGAATACATTTAGCTGGAAAGGTTGAAACACCTTTAACTAGCTTGGAAATTTTTAAGTAAACTTTAATTTTCAAGCACTAATGCTGGCTCAAGAGACTTTTCAATCACAGTGACTTGGAAAACATGGTTTCTTTTGCTGTGCCTTAGGATCCCACATAGGATGACAACCTGCAATAAAAAGCCACACTTGAAGACCACTTAAAGACTGCAGCATTCTCCATTCTTAGAGCAATATTTTACATCCATAATTCTTATAACTGTATTAAACTTTCTGCCTCTATATACATTTACATAGTGGAAGCCTGTCACAGCCTATGCTGCTTAGAACCTACATGTATTCTGAGGAAGTCCCTGTTTTCAACATACTGTTTGGGAAAGACGCATGATGGCCTATAAGGATTAGTCTCTGAGGATAGCATAGAGGACTTATGGATTTGAAACTTCTCCTTCTAGCATTTCACAAAAACTTGAACTTCTTGAAGCTCAGTATAACACAATTACCTTTGCCAGCTGAGTAGGGACAAATATTAAGCCATTTTTCTAGCTGAGAGCTTGAAACAAACAAAAAAACCCGAACAGCAACAATTTAGGATTTGCCTTATGGCGTGACTACAGTATAAATACATAACTAAACCAGATATATACAAAGGATAAATCAACATAAAGCTCATGAAACATATGGCTGCGTAGACACAGTGATGAAGGTAGTCTGGGGGGGGGGCTAATACAGATCCACAAACCTTGCAGTTCTGTAGAACAGTACTAACAGTGGTTAGCAAAACACATTCTTGCTTGTTCGTAAAACTTGCTCTACGAATTATACTAATGATGACTAATCCTTGACTCATTAAAAAGCAATCAAACAAACTAAAACACAGAATCCTGAATAAGATGTGGCATAAAGCCTTCAGTAAACACACATTTCCAGGGACACAATAATCTCTATGTAGCTGCAATTGGGGAAAAAGGAAAAAGAACAGTATCTAGTTTGGATAAAGGTAAAGTATTTAATAGCAAGCTATTATTGTGGCTTTTAGGACTGTAAGCTGTTTCCTTATTTCAGCTTGTCAAACAAAATGCAAACCCTATTTATATGCATTTGCCAAGTGCAGATCATTTGTAATTGGGTCTCAAGTCACTAAATCATTTAAACAGAGTACTCTTCAAAATGAACCTTAATTAAAATCAAATAAAGGAATATTTTTTATTCCTAAGCAATTTCTGCTATTAATGTAAACATTGTTGTAATTTCACACTTCTGTGAAAGAAAGGAGCAATAAGAGAAGACAAAAGTACACCAAAACGATGTACTCTCTCCTAGTGTTTTACAAGAGTAACTGAAACCCTTTGACAGCACAGGTAATAAATTCACGCCATACTCTCTCCAGACAGATTCACTCAAAGACAACAATCCCAACAAAGTTGTATTATTGCTATAGCAATGTGACAATTAGTATCAAAGAGAAAATGGTCTGTGTCTACAATTTTAATGACATTTGACAATATTGAATAATGATGCATTTGAACATCCTTTGGTCAATTAAAAATCACTTCACCTAAGACAAGACAGCTGACATTTGTAAGACAAGCAGGCACAACTCTGATTTTTGGATGTTGTGAAAAATACATCACTGTGTTGTAGCTGTAAATTTCAAAACATTATTTACTGATGCAAGCTCACAAAGGAGATAATAGATTTTCTTTAGGCAATATATTCTCCAATTAAAAGCAATACAATTGGAAAACTTCGATACATGTAGATACTGGCTTAGATTATTTCAGTATGTCAAGCATACAAAGTTACACATAAACAACAAAAATATGGGACAGTTCCTGGACGTTTCAAGACCCAAAATTCCTTTAAAGAAAGACGCAATAAATTAAGGGCTGTAAATTTGCTTGTGGCACAGAAAAATCCAAAGAAAAAGTTGGATAGATAGGATCCCTCTGTGCTTCCAGTGGATTTAGCTTTTCTACCGTTAAAATGCGCCCTTTGCTGCCACCGTGTGGGCCCTGCCGCATAGCACTAAGAATGACCACCAGTAATACTTTTTCCACCTCTGCAGTTCTCTTCTTTCCCATTTAATTAAAAAAAAAAAAAAAAAAGAAAGCTTTCCTACTTTCATTTATGTTTCAAATAAGGTCTTTAATAAATAAGCTCTGTTCGTTATCTTTTAGGTGTTTCACAGCTCAAAATCACTGCTGAAGTTCAAGAATCTAAATGACTTTAGTTAACTAACACAGAAGTCCCTCACTTTTTAAAGAAACATTCGATGGTACTTTGATAAAAGATATACAAGACCTGCACTTCACCCTACCTGTTCAGATACTACAAAGTTAATCGTTGTTCCAAGAGTTCACTGGGTCAGGACCTAGATGGGACTTCAAGCAGTGGCCAGAGTGATAGCTGTCAGGACACTACTTCTATTAGGCCTGAACTGCATGTATATAGGTAACATTTATGATTAAAATAGATGGTGCTGTGATATAAGATGGCTCCAGGCTGCTGGGCAGGTGACATGGGCATTGCAAATTAAATACACACCCTTGATCTGGAAGTGTTGAGAAGTGTCACAACTTCAAGCCCTGGACGCACCATAGGCACTTTTTAAATGGTGAAACCTTCCACCCACACCTGCACAGCACATTTGTACTAAGTACATTTACATGAACCTTTAATTTGCAGATAAAAGCCTCTCTTCCTGTGAAACCACACTGGAACTGCACGCTAGGATGCCTTGTAGCATGCAGGATGCCATTGGTAATGGGGACGTACGGTACTGAAACACGGAGTAGATCACAACAATGCTGATCACTCCTCCAGCAGCAGCTGTGGTCATGTGCGGGAAGAGGACACTGGACACATCTAGAAGTTTGGCCACTCTACCACACTAGAGATAATAAAACATTGAGGGGGGAACTACTCTTTCCACTGCTTTTGGCTTTTTGACTGAGAGAGATCTAAATGTGCTTTGAAAGCCGAGATCACTCTAGAGCCATCATTTTCAAAATCTTAACAGCTCTCACGAGCACTTTACAACCCTTAATTTTTAATGAAATCCAGATCTGCTTTTTTCAACTCAAGCTCCAAAATAGCAATCAGAAATGGGCAAATATAGAAGACAAAGTGCAGGACAAGTATCTCACGGTCCACTGGACTGCCTTGAGACAAGCCTTCCAGGCACTCTCTGCAAGAGGGCAGAAAATAGGAGTGTGCTCACTGTCACTATGCAAAAGCTGCTAGATAGTTGGCTTATCTATCCAGGATTTGAATATGATTGCCACATTATATCTTGAAAAATGAAGGCCATGAGTCCAAAGACATGGGGCAGAAATCAGATCTCTGGCAAGGTAGCAGAGAGTATTCATTACAAGCAACTAGGGGAGATCTTCAGGTGAGAGAGCACCATGGAGCTTGGCACCTAACTAGATCTACACGCTGTGAATTGGAAATCACTGGGAAAACCCTAAAAATTCAATAGCCCAATACTGCTCCGGTTTCCCCCAAGCAGCAGACAGAGGATGACTCTGATGAGGTTTGTCTTAATTTTTTTTTTTAACCACGCAATACCATAAAACATTATAATAAAATTCTGTTACTCTCACCTTGTCCTTGTTACCATTCATTACATGAACTCCTGTTTTTGAAATGTTTTAAGAAAGTCTTCAAGCTAGGTGGCAACACTGACCCTAGCTTTCTAGAATTTCCCGCTGCAAAACAATTTGCTTGTTTGGTCCTCTGAGAGCTTTACTTGGCATGCTGGCCTCTGAGCTTCTTTTGCACATACTAGTTTTAGGTTTGCTACAAATGTTCAACAGCATCCACTCCTGCTTAATAAATTTTACTGCTTCTAACAGAAACCTTGTCCTTGGCTAATGTTATTGGCCTTGCCCAATAACTGACTGCATGTTATTAATAATGTCCAGTATTATAAGCACTTAAAGGACCCAATTCACGTTTCCAGAGACCACTAAGGTACTTGAAGAATGATCTCCTGCTCAGGACTGTATGAACAAGACCACACTGTTCCAGACTGGGGGGGGGGGGACCCCAGGCATGGCCAGTGGCACATAATGTTCCCAGAGGGGCTGTGCTGTAACCTCCCTGGACAGACACACAGACAGACTGCCACCTGGCTACACTGAGGAGGCCTTTACCCCAGGGTGCATTCGTACCCCTAACTGTGTGACTGGGTGCAGCTACTGCTCATCATCACGTCTCCGGATCACACCCCTCAGCCTCCCTTGGTGACCACTGACGATGCTCTGGTTCAGCTTCCAAGCAAACTGGTTACCCCACTCCAGAGCACTCGTCAAAGAAAATGTTACGATAAACTGACAGAAGTTGATAAGACACTTCTGCAAAAGTGGTAACAGCAAAGCAGAAGCTGGGTACCACAAGAGAGCAGCCAATACCTCCTTATTCTCTGTAACCATAGAAAAAAACTTCTGTACACTATACACAGGCCTGTGTTGATCGAAATAGCGCCAAGTATGAATTAAGACCTTCAAACACGCTCCCACAGCTGTTGTAAGATGGATAAAGGAAGGACGGATTTTTTTCAGTCATATGAGGGCAAAGAATAGTGGGGAGCAGGAAAAGTGACAGTGATGGATTTGACACAGAGGGCCACTTCAGATGGCAACTAGCCTCTTCATGAGGCTGCCTGGGTTCGCTGTGCAGAGGACCATTGTGTACATGTGTGATGGACCGTTGTGCACAAGCCTGACAGACCGCAATGTGACCGACATTGTACATCTGCTTGTGTGCACAAAACCACCACAAGATTTGTAGCATGAGCAGCAGATCCCCAGGCCAAAATATGTCACATCGTGTTGTACCAGAGTCCCTCTCACAATTTACTGTATCACTGGCTAATGTAGACACACATCCATTGAGAAGACGTAATTGGAAGTGCCCTTCTCACTACATCAAAAACTTAAAATTCTGGATTACAGAGGAAATTCAATGGCCTAATTCCCACTGCACAGCTCAGCCCCTGGCATCACACAAGATAATATTTTTTCTGATCCTCTACAATTGGTTTTATTGTTCCCCAAGTATTAAACCTACTCCAAAATAAATCTTCTCTCCTCATTTGAGCATAAAGCACTACTTAAGGCTACTTTGAGTTTTTCAGGAACAGCTTTTTCTGCCTTATTCTTACAGCAGCCTTGAGCAGGCCTGCTCTCCAGAGGGCTGCTGCTCTGTTCTGACTGACTCATCTTGCTGCACTTCCCCCTAGGAATATAAACCTAAACCCGAATAACAGCCAAACCTTTCGTACTTTTGGATTATTTTCACATTTATCCTCTCTATTCCACATCTGTCTTGTGGAGAAGGACCAGACAGACCAAATGCCTCGTTCCTGAAGCCTGTGCCTCAACCCTGCCGGGCCTTCAGATGGTTACACAAATTTGGCCTGACGTGGGCCCTCTGCCCAGTTCTGCTTCTGCTTACTCTTTTCAGGGATGAGAAGCAGTAAGAAATAACAGCTGCAGACCATTCTCCGACAGCTTTTCAGACACGTTTCCTCACCAGATGTTCAGCTCTGACTACAAGGGCAATGACCTAATGTACAGTGGGTCAGTGCCATAAACTGTCCCTACAAGAAAATGCCACTGAAAAGAGGGACTTAAAATTTAAAAAGATACATTCCAATCTGTAAGAAAATTTTCAGTTCAAATAGTCACACTTTCACCCAGCAAACAGCTCCATAATATATATTCAAATACCAGCAATTTGTTCCGCTTTTGGTCTTCCCAGCAAACTACAGTCCCTACTGCTACCCTTTTTAAGGGACACATTCACACTTTTTAGGTTTGCCATAGTAAGACAGATGTGAAGTGTCCTTAAAAAACTTCTTTTTTAAGAAAAACAAATCTTGGTAATTGTAATACCTTCTTAGAGATGGTAACATGACAGAACTTTAAAGCACTCCTGGCACAGGTTTCTTGAGCCTTCAACAGGATATTGCCTCTGCTGTGGCCATCCCTGCTGGCGTGCACATGTAACACGTATGATTCTCCTACTCGAGTGCTGCAAAGGGACTGTCATTGATGAGACCAAGCATCTGACATAAATAAATGTGCCAGAATCACTCTCCTGCCAGCACACAGGGCAAGCTGAATCAGAGACAGGGCAAGGAGCAAACACATGCCAAAAAAAGAGAATGTTTTTCCCTCAGTCTTGTAGACAGTAATGGTAAGGCTTTCATAGCCCTGGTATTCTGAATGCTTGTGTTTCACAGGAATCTATAGGCACGAAGGTCAGCTTGTCTCTACAAAGACTGTAACCTCCATGCCAGTCAGACTTTGACCTTTCTCCTGGAAGCCAGTCTCTCTGGTGTCAGCCATTTCAGAAAGGCATTGTGGCAAAAGGCATAGAGAGAGATGTTCTTTTGCACAGAAGTACAAACCATGAAGCAAACAGCTTAAGGATTACATGTACTCAGGAAAAATAATCAACTCTTTGAAATGCTTTATTATGGCAACATGAAGTACTTGGCTTTGATGACTGTTGTAGAAACCCCAATTTTTCAAAAGTACTATTCTACCTCTACCTTTCAAAAGTACATTATTCTACCTCAACTTTGAGAGGACTGTTTGACTGATGTTTTATGTTGGGCAGTTTGAGACTGAAACTGTGTGTTCTGTATCTGCTTGCTGCCTTTTTGCTGGAATGGATACCCAAAACAGCTCTAACGAGCTTTCAGTCCACTTTGAAAAAGGCAGTGTGATTCCTTGAGCACAGCATGGTCAGCTTCCCAAAATGATCACAACAAATCTAGGGCTGAGTCATAAGCCCCAGGAAAGGAGAGGCTTCACCCCACAGAAAGCAAGGGGGCAGATTGACTGACACCAGTTATTTTAGTAGTATGCTGTGCCTATTTCCATGAAGGTGGATGCTGATTGCCACGCAATCTCTTCAGTGCAGCTATTGGAAGTTTGTAACAGATACAGGGAGCAGGAATGTTGACAAGGACAAATGAACTCTGATTTCCAGACAGGAGTCAACCTTTCAAAATCATTAATGCTCTGTCTATATAAACTACAACAGCTAGTTATAGTTTATGGAGCATTAGAAATACCAAATATAAATCTTAACATAATAACAATAATAATATGACTATGTAAATAAGGAAGCCAGAAACCTGCAATCCTCCAACCCCTCTCATTTCAGGGATGATTATTCTGCCTTTTATTGGGCACCTATTCATATTTACCACATCATTACCATGATCGTTTCCTAAAACATTCGGTGATTCTGCTGCTTTACCTGCCTTGCTTGAATTATTGCATTTAGTCTTTATTTCACAATCTCACAATTAGCCCAGCTGATCTGCAAGTATGTTCATTCAGTGACACCCAGTCTGCCTCCTACTCATATTTTGGTTTATGCCACATTGGTAGCAGGACTTTATATATCGCATATTTTTGTTGACTCACTTAAGATCTGTAACATACCACACCAGGGCCCATTAAATAACTCTTGATCAGACTCTGTTGGTATGGCTTTGATATTCTGCTAAGAACAAGCTATTCTATTATTTTCACTGTTATTCAACTTATATATATATTGGGTTTCTTGTTCCTTGCTAAAAACTCTTTAGATGCTATTTTGCCTTTCTTAAACAACATGACTGTGTATTTTTGTCCAATGAACTAATTTTGTATGTATCAGGTAACTAATAATGTAGGTTTTCTCATGAAAATCAACATGTGAAAGTGGTGTTAATTTTGAGATAATAGGAGAAAGAAGAAAATTAATACTAAAAGATCCATTTAAAATAAATCCAGACATAATAAAAAGACTGTTCATCCCTCAGACAACTATAACTTTGCCCTGTCAGAGCAACTTATGGGGAAAAAAAAAAGATTTTAAATAATTTTTTTAACAATCTGGATCAGCAAATACTATTCTGCATAACCAAAATAACGCTATACTACACATTTAATATTTGTGAGCTGCCACAAGTTTTGATGTTTCCATTTCTTTTAACTTTAACTTTGAATTTCCTGAGTATGCACAATAGTGATAGAATAGTTGCTATCATTAGTCTAGGACCCCACTTTTCATAACTGGTACCTTAATCCTCTTGGCTAATTAACGAAATAAATTACTATTCTACCTAAATTCAGAAAACAGAGGAATAAAAAAAAGGTAGTGAATACTAGTATGCTTACATTTTGGTAAGCTGTTGTTTGCTGTAAAGCAGCATAATACAAAAAAAAAAAATTCCAGTAGAATATATTCTAGAGCAAAAGAAACAAAAGGAAACTCTGTAACCTACCTCATATTCCCTGCCATAATGAGGCACAGATTATAAATGTGAGAAAAAATGAAGAGGAAGAGGATGGTACTGAAGAACATCGTCATCCAAGACCCATGGTCCTCTCGAAACATCTTCAGACGGAGCAACTGACCTGTGGTATGAATATTATGAGAAAGCATGTTTTAGTTAGTAAATACATGTTTACATGATAAAAAACCAAAATAGAGTATTAATCTGTATTTTAACTTATATCCAATTATTCCATTGCGTACGGGGAGGACAGATTTAGTATCATGCAGCCAAACTACTCTTCTGTAGTTCAGCATGAACTGATACTAATTCTACAAAATTACAATGTTGCTTCCCATACACAGATGAAAAACTGGTTTGGGCTCTTATCAATCAGAATCACTGAGGTGTAGGTCTGAAGAAGTCCACAAAACACATCTGTGGCACCTGATCAAAATGTGGCTGTGGTTTTACATACACTACATGTGACTCTACATGTTGGTTAAGCAGCTTTCGAAGCTTCCTTGTTTCAGCCATTAATATCTCTTTTCACTCTGCTCTCCCGCTGGCACAGCAAGCTGAGCAGCCATGCACAAGTGAACAAAAGCAGGGAACTGACCATCTAGAAAAAAAGAAAATTTACCTTTTTTCTTTCATATGAATCATTTCCATCAACCTTCTGACCTTGAAGCTCAATGAACAGTAGAGCTGCACATCTGTGCAAAAATGGGAAGGAGTGATGGAGTGGAAGGGCAGCTGCCTAAACCATCACATTTTCTAGGAACTGTTACATCCTAAACAAATGAAACAGCAGAAAAGATCCCATAGAATTAGTCTAGACCTCAAGTTAAGAGCCACTTTTTAGTGGTATTTGAGCAATATTTTGAGAAACAAATCTATTTATAAATTCTGAAGTGTCATAAGTACCTCGGCCTGTATGAGATCCATTATTTGCTGACAGTTATTTCTTGATCAATAACAAAACAGTCATTAAATCTTGATGGCTGCCTGTCTCTTTCCACTGACTATAGACAGCATCAGGTTAAATATTATATGACATGATAACAATGATCTCATCATATGTGTTTGTCCAACTTGTGAAAAACACAGACATGGAACAGAACTGGGGATTCAGGTCTGTTGGTCTTATGAGAAAAAGAGATTATTTGCCTTTCTGAGAAGGTGGATGCAGGATGAGTCGAGGATGAAAGAAACTGCCTGGACTAGAGGGAAACTCCATGTATCAGAAGAAAAGCCATTCCTTGAGTCAAAGATGACTCTTGCTTAAGCCCAAAAGATGGGAATTCGCTTTTGCAAGGCATAGAGTGACACACAGAAGCTAAGAGGAATAAGGAAGACAACTGATAAGGGCTGATAACTGATCCTGGGCTGCATCAAAAGAAGTGTTGCCAGCAGATCCAGAGAGGTGATTCTGCCACTTTACTCTGCTCTGGTGAGACCTCACCTGGAGTACTGTGTGCAGGTCTGGAGCCCTCAATATAGAAAGGACATGGACCTGATGGAGCGGGTCCAGAGGAGGGCCACCAAAATGATCAGGGGGCTGGAGCACCTCTGCTATGAGGACAGGCTGAGGGAGCGGGGGTTGTTCAGCTTGGAGAAGAGGAGGCTCCGGGGAGACCTCATAGCGGCCTTCCAGTACCTGAGGGGGGCCTACAGGAAGGCTGGGGAGGGTCTGTTTACAAAGGCCTGCAGTGACAGGACGAGGGGCAATGGTTTTAAGTTGGAGAAGGGGAGATTTAGATTGGATATTAGGAAAAAGTTCTTTACCATGAGGGTGGTGGAACACTGGAACAGGTTGCCCAGGGAGGTGGTTGAGGCCCCTTCCCTTGAGATATTCAAGGTGAGGCTCGACGAGGCCCTGGGCAACCTGGTCTAGTTGGGGGTGTCCCTGCTGACTGCGGGGAGGTCGGACTAGATGACCTTTGGAGGTCCCTTCCGGCCTGGACCAATCTATGAATCTATGATAATTCAAGCAGTAAGGTGAAGGACTGCATCTAATGAGGAGACAGTGCGGTCAGGTGCTAGAAGATGTCCAAATAGGAAAAACAGAAGGAAGGTGATGAGCTGGACAGGAAATGTCAAAAGAGGTGATATAGCAGACTGAGAGGTGGAATGCTCTGGGATGGAGGCAATCTCTGGGAGCTGTTGTTGTTTCAGCAGTGTTTTCAGTGTTTTCAGCAAAGTCCAATTTCAGCATGAATTACGGCTGGACACATGGAGAGGCTATAAAGTGGGGGAAATTAGTACAAAATGTGAGGTGTTAATTTATGGAATGAAACAGCAAAACCCCAGGATTGATGTGTGCTGCTGAAGACTGGAGATGCAAGTTTGGGGCAGGAAGACTGGAGGACCTGTAGCAAACCTGGGCTATGAGCTGAAGTGGTAGGTAGGATTTGAGCTCTAGAGTAAGCAGAGTTGGAGGACAGGAGTTTTTTGACAGAACCGAGATTTTGGAACAAGGTAGGAACCATGAGGCAGGAGAAGTGATAGGCAGGTAGGTGGGATTAACCAAATTGTGTGATGGAGCAAGAGGGACATAGGTCCATGGACCAGTCCAGTAGTAGGGCAGCAATAACAAGGATTCTGGCAGTGAAGAAGGGGGAAGAAAGGGAAATTGCAAACACACATATACATGCCCCAAGCCCCTGTACTCTTCTTCTCTTTCACTGCTGGAAACAATGACAGCCCCAGGCCTAGCTAGATTGGGGATGTGCAATGAGTCTGTACTACCCTAAAAAGCAAGCAGAGGCTGCTATGGCAATAGCAATTTATCCTGACTTACTGAGAGGAGGGGCTTAATGATAAAAGATATCTCCCTTGCAGTTTGACACCTACTCTCTGGAGAGCTGCCATTGCATATGGAATATTAGCAACACCTTGGATTAAAAAAAGTACTTGCAAAATTGTGATTTTCGATGGTTCAGACTGTAATGGAGAGGAAAAGCACAGCTGGGCATCTAGACTTCTGTAAAATAGATAATGCCAACCTTACTAAAACAGGTAAGAGACAGATTTATTAAGTATTTATTGCACCTGTATTCTCCAAAGCAATATAATTTTCCCTATGTAGCTATTACATGCTGCTTAATATATATACATTTGTATAAATTTCATATTTTAAAAGTACTTTTTCAGAAATATTGTCTTTGCGAGGAAGATTCTTACAACTTAACTATCCTTCTACTGTAGCTTATGTTTGCCATATAGGACTTCATTAGCTCTCAAGTAAGTACACGAACATCAGTTTTTGATGAAAAAAATAGTAGCTTAATTACAATACCGAGTCATTACGAAGAAAGGAATTGGAAATTAGCACAATCTGCTTACCTAATTGCATACAAATACTGCTCTATATCACTTGTTGTTCCCATTGTGTTAGTATGTATAATACGCTAAATGTAGTTGAACTAAAATATGTGAAATGCTCCACTTAATACTCACATTGCATTATATATCCTTTCACATCAATTCAGTTGAACATAAAAAGGGAATGCACGAGACGATTACCTAACAGGTAAGATGTTAAAGTAATAATTGCAAATAACACTTGATATTTTTATAAGAAAACCTAGGCCCTGTATAATGCTTTATTACTTTGATAAAATGGGCTAAAAGGGTAAGCTTTGAGAGCACATGTAACAGAAATATATTGGTGTGTGAATAGTCAGAAATTTGGAAAACCTATCTGGTAACTGGAACAGATTTGTACCAGATTAAAATACAGTTGCAACAGGCAAACAAAATTCTCAGAGTAATACCAACAAATAGAACAGTTCATGCAAAATAGCAAACAAGAGGGAGCAAGGGGCAAAGAGAGTAAATAAGGAATAAAATTACATAAAATACACTGTTAACTCTGCTTAACCTTTTTTTTTTTTTTACTTCAGGCCATTGTTTATTAGAACCTTGTTAAAAATGTCAAAAAACCCCACAGGTATGACAGGGAAGAATATGGCTCCTAGGATATATTTACACATGCAAAATTAAGATATTTTTTAAATAAACAAACATGCTAAACCCAATGGAACTTTGCAACTACAAGTTAAATGCCATATGAATGGCTACCAGTGATAAACTGTGAACTACAATTAGCTATATACATAAATCAAGATTCTTTTCAGTGACACGTTTCTTAGCTCCAAAAGAAATTTCCTGAAAAAGTAATTTTTTACTGAAACAAGGTCTTCTATCTACTCCAAGACTTTGGAGGCCAAATCACAGGTATAAGGGGTACAAGAGACTTCGGGATTTAGGGCCCTGCAACAAGCCAGGCAGTAAATCAGCTCATCAGCTAAAACTTGCTTGACTTTCTGTAACAGTGTGCAGACTCTGCCAGGGACAATGACAGAGGAACTTGTAGATATAAATTGTAAGAGAGTCACAGACCTAAGCCCTACTTCTTTCAGGTCCAGGAGAAGAGACAACCCAATAGGCAAGTACAAAAACTGAGTCAATCAAAAAGGTCACTTTTTTAGAAACAAAAACTTTGCTAGCATCTTTAGATACACGGCCTATAAGATTGGATTCATTAGACTCCTTCTTACAAGAGAAACATAAAGTTCTTATCCATGAATTTAGTATGCTTTCTTGTCTTAATTATGAACAATGGAGTCCCTAAACTTCAACCCTTTCCTGGGCATATGAGTAATATTCTAATATCAAGCCCTTCATGAAATCAAAAATATTCCTTTAATTCTGGATGCCCCACTATGTGATTGCTCTTTCTGTCCTTTTAATGTTCTTGGCCAACTCCATCAATGGCTGAAACTGTTCAGCTGAAAAATTAATCTCAATAAATTGGAAGGTTTTTTTATCCTTGAAAACCCAATCCTACTTTCATCAAAGTCTGGCAAGTCTGTTCTTAGTCAGTACTAACAACATATGCAACTCCTCAGCTGTCACAGTACAATGTCATGGTGCTGTTGCTCATTCTGCCACTGTTAAGATGTGCGTATGTGTGTTGGCTGGCTTTGTTTAAGAATACATGGACTTAGCAGTTGTCCTGGTTTGAGCAACGTTCAGAAACTTTTCTTAAACTACAGATGCAAAATTCTGAACTGTGAAGATGATGTCACATCCTGTAGCTTAAGTTATTCTGTTGGTGCTAGAACAGTAGACAGAAAACTTGCCGTTGTCTGATATAAAAAAACATGTCACTTCTAAAAATCCTTACAGCACATATGCAGATCTACTGGACATCAGGGTAGCTCCAATGGACTCAGAATATAGCAGGGCGTGCTGACCGTCTTCCCAGTGAAGTGAAACTGAGACCCAGTGAAACTGGGTCCTGATTGTATAAGGCTTCAAATTCTGCTGATGGAAAATAAGTTCTTTCTATAGCACCAAGCTGGGGTTGGAACCCCTTGTGTTCTTTTGCTTATTATGTTACCTCAGGAAAGGTTCTTTTTATCTCTGCACCTGTTCCCCTGCCTCCACCCTGTAAGTCACTCACATCAATTGCAAAGCACAACGTTTCAAGAATCTAGTCTTGGTTATGGCCTCTAATCTGCACTACAATACAAAGAATTAATAGGATACAGTAAGAATATTTTAGAAAATTCAAATATAAATCCCAAGGTAGACACATGGGAAGTGCCTACACAAACACAGACATATTTTCTAATGACTCTCTGAGCTCCAAGTGGAGGTTACCCAGCTGTGCAGTTCCAGCCTCCCCAGCTATATGTCTAACTTCGTATAGTTCAACGCTGAGTACAGTCCACTAAACTGAAAGTGTCGAAGAGGATAGGGGATTTATTAGTTCAGGTCTGTAATTGCCTTAACACAGTTACAAGGATACACATATCCAGCCAATTTACAGCAAAGTGGAGCAGGTGGCACAGCTGCCTGACACCCTCCATTTAGACCTACCTGTAGTCCTCTTCCAGGAGCTTGATGAGATCAGGAATCTGGCATTACATGTCCCTCATGCAGCTGTGGACATGCTGTTTGTAGCCACTTCAGGGCTTATTTATACTGCCAATACAAGCTGGAATCAAGTGCTTAGTGCCTTCATTTGTAATTATTGAAAAGGAAGGCAGAGAGGTAGGAAATACAATTTAATTCAAAGCACATGTGATCTCTAGCCAAGAGGATTTTCGGAAAAGGTAACTTTCCTGTACATATTCAAACCTCTTTTATTTGAACACGTTAAAAAAATTGTTACTTAACATTAGAGTGGCTACATTTTAAAGGATTTACAGGGATATCTTGTAAAATTCAGCTGAAGAAGAAAAAATACACAAAGCTTGTGTAATTTTTTATATTCACAAAGGCTATGGAGAAGAGTAGGGAAAGAGTACAGCTATTATTTAACCCTAGGTTAAAGTACAGTGCTTCAATGCCTAACAAAATACATTTAGAGAGCAAACATTCCCTGCCTGTGAAATACACTGTGAGTAGAACAGATGGCTTCCTATCCATATTCACTTTCTGGAAAGTCATTCGACTGCTTTTGTTGCTGAGCTTCTACAGAAACAACTTTCCTTCCTAATTTTGTTGAGTACAGTCTGCACTAGCTTTTTGTCAGCTCACTGCCTTGGCAAACTATAAATTTGCAAAGCACAATAATGTAGTCTCTCTTTAGCAGGTCTTCACTGTAGCTCCTGTTTGTTATATTTTGACCTGTGTCTGCGAACATACTTT
Organism: Numenius arquata; assembly: GCF_964106895.1. NCBI lineage: Eukaryota > Metazoa > Chordata > Aves > Charadriiformes > Scolopacidae > Numenius > Numenius arquata. The sequence goes on from NC_133577.1 coordinate 99,575,133, forward strand.
TGGAAAAGTAATATTGTATTAAGGTTAACATGAAAGCAAAACATTACGTTCAGAAAAAACACTACTATCAATTTAATGGTTGAAGCTGATTTTCAAGGAATCAATAACATTTTGAAAAAGTCCTTTCTTCCATTCAAAGTGTGGTTTGTACTGAGTAAAATTTTATCCTGTCATCCTAGCAAGTGCTGTAGTGGACTGATCTATAAACGGCTATTTGGATGACCCTCATACAAAGCTCCTACTTGGACAGATCTTAAGAGTTTGGCATCTGCTGCATCGTTTGGAGAGAGGTTCTAAAAACATAACAAACTGCAACTGGTGACAGCTCATTCTGGCAGAATATTCCAGCCTGTATTTTGTTTTTATTAGGAGTACAAAATCATCGGGATTAAATATAAGACTTTACAAGCATAAAAACCTTGCTTTGAAAAAGACATTGCAGATCTATATTTCAGATACTCCATAACAGGCATTGATACAAACTGGGCCATAAAGAGTGAGACAAAATTAATTCTCTCTAACCCTACCATAAGCACGTTTTTGGCCTGGGACATTCATTTACAGAAGGAAGCCAAAAAAAAACCGAAAAAAGAAAAAAGCAGTTTGTCCAGTGCTTTAGATGGAAAGGTTGCTGTGGACTTCACCACACGCAGGATTTCATCCTGATTTGTTTTGATGCTGTCTTCTGGATCTGAGTCACAGCCCACTGCACAGCTGCCCACATTACACGTGTCTAGGCCCAATATGGATACTTAAGGCAATCAAAATAAAGATGGAAGAGTGTGGGCAATTACTGTCCTTCTGTCCTCTCCTCCACTTCTTTCAAAGACAGACATAGATACCTTAGTGGGCAAGTGGATGCTGCTGTTACTGAGGGTGCGTGCTTTTTTTCTCTCATCTATCAAACACTACAGTAAATATTAGAGAGGAAGGAATATAAAGGTTTGGATAAAATTTCATGAAGATATGCCTGTGCTGGCGCCATAGAGTGTTTAGTGCCAAGTGTTACCTACTTGGAATTTACATTTTTTTCAGATAGAGGAGAGCTTGTACATCATACCATATTTTGAATTCTTTTGCCAGTTCAAACATACTGGATTTAACTTAAAAGTTTTGAATTTTAAATTCAATACATCTAATTCATTTTTTATTTTAAAAGCTGTTGATCTCTCTTTTCCCTTCAGGCATACTCCATGGAAAGATGGTGAATGGTACATGCACTATTTTCATTTGCAACAGAAATCCTAAGCTGGAGTGGTACTGTTATTTGCTGATTCTGGTTTGCATTTTCACTTTATTAGCAGGATTTCTAGGTAACATACTTGCACTACGACATTATGTGTACTGCATGAAGACATGGACTACCAATACTGTATTTCTCTTTAATTTGGCACTGTGTGACTTTACTTGGACTCTCATGGCACCTTTTTCAGTATATTATAGCCTTCAGAAGTTAGCTGTCTATTTCAGTAATGCATTTTATCAGATCATAAGACTATTTTTTAGTATTAATATTTATGGAAGTGTCTATTTCCTGACACTCATCAGTTTTGACAGATACATAGGTGCTGTCCATCCTATCACTTCATTAACATGGTGGGACAAAGGAAAGGCTGTGTTTTGTACCATCGGGGTATGGATCTTCATAGTGATTGCATCGATGCCAGAGATCTACTACACAGTTGCAGCTGGAAGACAACATGAGTTCGTAGATTCCCTGGGTGTCAATGAAGGACCTTTACAATTTGCAGTGCCTTTCACACTCTCCAAGATTGTATTGAGATTCCTAATCCCAGTCACAGTCATCTTTACGTGCTACGTGTTGACTCTCAAAGCGTTACTGCAACTCAGTAAACGTCAGCAAAGAAGGAACAGACTCGTTAGACCTCTGTTACTGATTTCAGCCGCTATGATTGTATTTGCTGTTTCTTTCATACCTTATCATGTTATGATGATAGTGATACTAATTTACAGAATTAATTGTCAACCACCCTGTGGGAACATACACATGATAAATGCAATTTATGAAGTCACAGAGATCATCTGCAGCATCAACAGTTGCCTTGACCCAATCATTTTTACAGTAGCAAATAAGACATTCTATCAAAGAATTAAAAGTATAAAATGTCATCCTAAATGCCAGTGCTGCTGTTGTCTGACAGGAAGGGTAACAGACATCACTCTGTCCCCAAGAACGACGACTTAAACACCAGCCTATAAAGACATGCATCTCCCACTGCCCGTTTGGCTTTGTGTCAGCAGACCAGTTTAAAATTTAGTCTCCTGTACTGTATAACAATCTCTTGAATAAGAAAGAATATACAGCAATGCAGAGTAAAACTTAATGTGAAAGGAAACACTAGCAACTCCTAGCTTTTCAGAATCAGCATTTTGAATATTCTTGTCATAAATATACCTTCATTCATTGTGAAACAGCACTTCTTACCTGTATGTACATGCAAAATGGAATGAACAATGAAGAAAAGTTCTAAGTGGCTACTTTAATTTTTGGCCAGAAAAATACAGTAATATTAAGAGCACACGGTTTTGAGAAGCCTTCTTATCGTTTCTGTTAATTATTTTTTCAGCTGTTTGTAAGTGCTGCTGTGATTGGACTGTGCAATTAATAACAATCATGATGCTTACAGCTGAACTTCTTGCGTATTTGCAGAGAGGCTTTCTGCAAGTACTTTGTTTTAATGCTGCTTGCACTACCTCATTAACATGGGTAAGTGCAGCACATTTCCAAAAACAAACAACAAAAAAACAAATAGTAAGATACGGTCCCTGAGGATAGCCAGAGCCACAGTGAATCTCCCCGTGAAGCAAACAAGCACGGATTGAAGAGCTTTGTTAAGTTTTCCCCCAGGCAGCAGGGGTTCCAAGCCGACAGGCAGGGCACACCGGTGGTGTCCCCCAAACCCTGGGCAATTACAGCTGTTTCTCATAAGTGTTCTGCTTCAGGGGAGTGTGTGGTTCTGCCATGAACTCTAAACTCATTAGCAGGGAGAGGAGTGCACAGGAAAAGTTCTGAAATACAGAGGTGGCTGAGCTGCAAGAAGAGATGCTGCTGCTTCTCCTGTTCACTTAGGGCCTTAGCATGACAGTTTCAGGATAGTCTAAGGTAATTAGTCTACAGTGCATTTTAATCATTAAAACAACACAATATATAGTCATTAGAACATCCACCTTCAAGAGTCATAAAATATGTGTTCTTTCCACACATAGTGTGGGCAAAATAATCGTGTTCCATAATCAACCACCTGCTGACACACTTTCCTGCCAAGTCCCACACACTACCTTGTTAATTACAAAACCCCATGTATTGGTGAGCACACTAACTTTATTTTCAGAAGTTACTAGTGACAAAGTACTTTTTAATATACCTTGTATAGTACCTTAATTCTTTAATTTCCATAGTTTGAATATAATGTTGTCCTCACATGTCTCTGTGAAAATAATTCTGTTCTACATAGATATTGTCTCTCTTCTTGTATGTTGTATGCTGTATGTTGTATGTTGCATGTTGTTGTATTTACTCAATCGTATTGAGTAAATATATATGTATATATAATGTCTAGAACAATGGCATTTTTAATTGTCTATAACCATGCCATGAAATGAAGAACCAGGTCCTGATAATCTGAAACACTTTGCATGTGTTTGGATATACTAGCAAACTCACAGGATCTCGAAGCACAGTGGCATGCCTATATTCTCTGCAGGGGAGTTATGTACTTACTCACTGTAAGTGCTGCTTTTTTCCTTTGATAATTTCTTAATCTTTCAATTTCTTTTATTTTAAAAGAAAAATATTCACTTTTTTTTTTTTAACGCACGAATTGTCTATTGGAAACATGACGGGGTTATTAACAATGCGTTGCCTTCCATTAGAAAGAGAGCTTTTTAATCCATGAATGGGCACCCATCGGCAATTACCTACTATAATATACATCTATGTCTCAGACTGATACAAAAACAATGTCAATGTCATTTAGTGACTAAGGTGCTCTCAGCACGAAAAAAGATAGAACAGGAGAAATTACTGTGAAGCCCTGGGCTAAATGAGTTTATTGCTCCCACCGGATTGCACCCAAGATTGTAAAGAGTAAGCTATTTCCAAAGTCAAACACTTGCCATTTTTATCTTTCAGTCTCTCTTTAAAGGTACAGATACACTGTTTATTTCTCCTTTCTCCACCTCAGCATTGCTTTTCAGCAAGTTAATTTGTCTGTGTTTGGGCTGGGTAAAATTCCATGCGAAATCCAAATACACTTTTCTAAACACAAAATTAAACATGAAAACTCACTGCAGTTCTGGGCTAGAAAAGATAACTTATTATCCTCTGGGAAGCATACCTCATGACAGATTCTCAGGTTTTACCTGCCAGGACTTGTAGTATGTGAGCTTTTTCAGGAGAGACAACAACGACCTAGATCAGCAGCTTCTGTAAATTTTCTGGAGATTTTTCATAGAAAAACAGTTTTTTTTCTATTCAGACAGATCACTTTATTCTCACTACATAATATCTATTATATTGATGTTAATGCTACTATTACATATTAAGCAAATATCATTAGAAAGATTTTTTGTTGTTAATGAGGAAAGAAGCATTCAACTCAGAAGAAATTGTGAAAAACGTTGACAAAGTCACTTCTTGATTTTGGAAAAAATTGGAATCGTTTCCTGTTGAAGTGCTGCCTTTGTAACACCTATGAATGCGGCCTGTGCTCATAAGAACCCAAAATTGACAAGAATAAAAATTTCAATTAAAGATTGGATTGAAAGCCTCCAGTGAGCTCAAGATGAATACAATAATTAGAAAGCTTAACAGATAACCGTTCCACAACTCATATGCAATGCCTTTTGCAAGCAGCATTAATGCAGGTTGCAGAGATTCTCAGGCAAAGTCTAGAGTTTCTCTGCCTGTGTTTCAGTGCATAAAAAGAAAAACTAAGGAAACAGTAATGAAATGCTTTAAAGTCGATATGAGAATCTGACTCCAAAAAAAGCTAGGGAGAAATTTCATTCTGGTCAGGTAATCAGAACATAAAATGCATTTAAGTGAACAAGAATGACCTTTATATTCTCAGTGTCACTGAACTATGCAGTATACCCACATAGAAAGATGCAAAATGAGCTGCTTTTTACTTTCTGTCAGCGTCACCCTACCAAAGAGCTGCACAGTCCAGGACACACATGACAGAACAATGCCAGAAACTGGCATTGTGGGCCTGGGAGGCTATCAAGGAGGACTTACTGTGCTGTGCCAGCAACCAGGGAAGGACCAGGGGAGCAAACAGGCAGGGACTTGCATTTCCAGGGACTTGAAAGAAAAATATGGAATAAATAAATCTACGACTCTATGTCTGTTTCTATTGCCGGACGCAATCCTACACGGTCCACACAATCCTATAAAGCTCATTGATTTTCTATTAGTTGTCTATAACAGAAGTCCCAACTTGCTTGCACACGTAAGAGAAAAAGGGGAAGAAAAACCAAAGAAACCACTTTATGCTTCTGAAAAGATTATTCCAAATTATTCTTCATTATTTGTGAATAATGAAGAGCAGTAGGGAAAAAAGAAGACAGGGGCATTCCTGCAAAAAGTATCTGTGTCACAGCGCCTCTGGCGTCTGTTCTTCCAGCCTGGGCATCTCACACAACATACCTTGTTCTGGGCTGAGTCTAAAGGCACTGGGAAATCTTTAAAAATCACCTTCAGGCCACAAAACTAATAAAAAATCCTTCCCTCACCCTCAGCTATTCATGTTCCTCATGATACTCAGCTGTGAATACACCCTAGTAGCCGACAAGGCTTCTAGACGTTTGTTTGCCTGCTCATAAGTGATTCTATAATCAATTAAGCACACTTTTTTAAAGCATTTTTGTCCAACTAGGCTGAACTAATGCTAATGTTGTCCTGACTGACATCAAAGGTTTTCTACAAAACAAAAGTTAAAAGGCCCAAGACATCTGTTCGTATTTACTTGGTCATTTTTATCTGGAAATACATGCTCCTAAAATGTTTTATTACAATATTCCCCAGACGGAATGACATAAACAAATAAAATTGAATAAGTTTATTCCATTTTGCTACAATAAGTGAACAATAAACTAAACAGCGAAGAGCCAAAGTCAACACCTTCTACTATGACAAGTATGTTGCAATACTGGTTTCTCATAGATCGTTGTTTGGATTAAATCTGAGGACATGGTATCCAATTAAATGCCCAACTGTTATAATGGGTTTGACCACATTATTGAATGTTGTAATAATGTACTAGCCAACCAAACTGACTGCAAGGTATGGGTAGCTTTCATGTACCATATCTAGATCCTGAGATATAACAGTGGTGGGCATCTTTGTAATATGCTAAATGAATACGAAATAGACCAGGGCCAGAAAGATTTGATTGTTTATGTATGTGCTTAGCTGTGGTCAGAGGAAAAAATTCTCATTTAGTACTGTAAATTCAGCATTATTTTGGAAGCAAAGATTGTTAAAACAAAAACCTTTAAGTTGAAGAGCTAAATTTTCTACAGATGTCCCAAAGCTGCTTTCTAAGGAAAGCTATCTTTATGCACACACTGTTCTCCATTTGTCTTTGTAATACCTTTCTCTCACAGACAAACTACCTGAAATTTTCACACCTATTAAGACATGAGCTTACCTTTTTAAAATAAAAATATTCAAATGTTCTTGAAAATTTGGTTTTCTCTTCAATATAGATAAATTAATGTATTCTGATAACAAAGTTTTTCTTTTCCACGTCTCCGAAACACCTCACTTGGCAAAAAGCTGTGACAAACAGTACCACAAGGCACTTAAAATATTTCACCTTTGTACAGTGCTTTCACCAGTGGAAGCCAAAGCTGTTTAGGCAGAAGAAAAAATATGCCTAGACTGATTCTACAGCTGGAGGAACCACAGCAGAGGCAGGTAACGTGGCTAAGTCCACCATGCGCCTTGCAGGGAAACATAGCTTCTCTACTCCTGCCTTAGGGAAACATCTGAGTCTCAGGGCTGCCAGCTCTCCCCACACTGTGCCTGGAGCCCACAGTCAGAGGAGATGGGACTTGCTGGCCCCCGTGCAGGGACCTACCACCTCTATAGCCCCCTCAAGCTCTCTTCTCAGGCCTTCTCCCAGCTGACCACTTACCAGCTCGGTCCCTTCCCCTTCACATGACTCAGCAGGGATGGGACTTCCTCTGGCTGGGAAAGGTGAACCTTAATCAGGGAGAACTGCAGTTCTCAGCCTTTGCAGTCTAAGGTAAAATGCAGCCTAACATCACAAAATGTAATAGTCAAGGTCTCTGCTACCAACCTAGCTAGAAAAATCATATCCTTGCAAAGTACATGATGTGCTAGGTCAACAGGAACCTAAGGTCTCCAGTTTCTCACCAGTCCAGCCAATACCAGTCAGAAGACTATCACTAGTAGCCAGACATCTTTCCATCAGGCTTCTTGTGCAGCCTGTCTTACCCGATTTTGGTGCTCTCAAGGGCCTGGTCTGAACGAGAAACCACAGATGAGCAAATGCAGGTGAAAAGTATATCACTCTGCCTTCCTCTAAAATGCCACATAGTCTTTAAAGATTGCTTGCTATTTCTCAAAGTAAAAAGAATAGAAATACAAATGTTCAAAAGAATGAACATTTGTCTTTTAATACAAAAACAAGAATGGGAAGATGAACTTTTTCTGCTGCAAGGGAAGGACTGACATTTTCTTTTCTTAATGGATTACCCAAGGGTAACCGAGAGCGGGGTAGTAATGGTCAGTGCCATCTGCTGTACCGAGCGTTGCAGGGGATTCATAAAGGCACCACATCTCCCTCTCTGCTTTACATTAATTTCATTACTATTACCTGGATGCAATACCTCCAGCTGCTGTTGTGAATAAGCTGTAAAATGCAGATAATGTGGGAAGACTTAAAGCTATGCCAGAACTACAGTGCGTAGGCAGACTTAACTGTGAATTTTTCTGTCAATTTCCATTATACAGATTTAACATATGATTTTAATTATAGGCTTTACTCTTACTGGTGTTATTACTTCAGGTTTAGACGATTGTGCTGATGCAGTCAAAAGGAAACCTGTAAAAATAGATATTGATTTCCTATAATGTTTTAGAACATTTTTTAGGAGAGAAGCAACTGAAAACCCTGCATTAGCAATAGAAAATGCTAACGCATTTGTTCTTGAGGTGCAGATTTTTGAGTTCTATGTGACTATATCCCAGGCTATAAAATCAATGTGAAAAAAAAATTCTCTCTTTAGATGTCCTCACTGTATAACAAAAGAGAAGCTTTTTAGAGGGCATGTACTAATTATATTTTTGCACCCTTTATCCTTTAAGATTTTCTAGCATTTTTAAGAAACCTGCATTTTTAACTGTCAGATATATAAAAGTAATTTCATGATCCTCCTCTTTTTTGTTTAATTTTAGAGCTACAATGTTTCAGCATCTTATATGTAGTGCCTACAGAAGCTAAATTTTCCTTCTTTGAATTCATTGGAATCCAAATTTCACAGTAGGTAAAAGAAACACAGCATCATTTATATCCCATACAATGCTGACGCTAAACTCTGAAGGGCAGTGCTGTAATCTCTGTTTTTCAACATCAGTTTAGCAGTACTCTGCAACAACTTGTCAAAATAATTATTTCCTTTTTCTTCTATACTATTTTTTTCTCCTGAAACTGCACTGAAACTGATTCACAAGCTTATTCTTAACAGTAAATAGAGTTGCTTACAATCTGTCTGCCACATAGCTTTTTAAAATAAATATTTATAAAGCATTTTTGAGTCAGAAAACAAAACAGATTTTGTCATCATCCACCTGGAAGTATCTACAGCTTTACAAATGGTCATTCCGGTAAGTAGTCCAAAATGTAGTATTCTAGCACAGTAAATTGCAAACCTGATTGTAATATAAACTTAAAAAAATATAAACATAGTTGATTGTACTTATATGTAAATAGTTTAATATGTTTAAATAATAGCAAATATGCCTAATAAACCTTTAGCCTGATTGGAATGAGCAATGCCCCTTTCTAGCAAACACACGCAGCGGAGATCGACAGGAAGCAGCCACCCACAACCAACCCCAGTGCTGAACTGGAAGTCAAAAGAGATTTAGATTTGACCATGAGCTTTTGATTTGATCTACGAGAAAATCCCAGGGATTTTCTATGGGACTAAAGCAAGCAATGCTGTCTCTAGGACTCTGTGCAGGGAAGGTCAGGGTCACTACTGAGTGTGCCTGCTCAGCCATCAAAGAGAGAAAAATGGCTTAAAGAGAGCCATCACTGGCAGAGAGCAAACGAGAAAACAGATTTACATTTCCTCAAGGCAAAAAAAGTAGTCACTTGGTCAGTCAAATACAGGAGATGGCACGTGTTCTAACAAAACAAATCTGTGAAGGAAGTGAAACAATGCTCATTTTAGTTAAAAAAAAAAAAAAGAGCTAGACTGTCTCCTGGTCGAGAACAGAGTACACTATTTTTTCATCTGGACCCCCCAAGCGGATGAGCACTCCCATGCAGGAGGCTCCCTCTCTCTAGTTGTAATCAGAGGCATAAAGTATGCAGAGAAAAGTAAAGCCTGACCAGAGAGAGGTTTCTGATTCAATCTCAGTATGTACAGATTAAGCATGGGGTTTGTTTTATTTTTTGCCTTCAGTAAATATTTGCAACTATGCTACCTGTTTTGGACACTGTGACTAAATCTCACGGTGCACATAGAGGAACCCCAGGGGTTACAGAGTGTGTTTGCATTTCCAATGCACAAGACAAGTGGAGGATTGATGCTGTGGGACCAAGAGGAAGTATATTCCAGTGGCAAGCAAGTCGGCTCTCTAGCCTACAATGAAATATGGGGGTACGCACTTAGACCTGAGCGTTTTCAGACTTGGCGAAAACTGTTTCATAAACTGTATATGCCTCAACCAGCATCTGTATATGCATCCAGACAGGCACTTGTCTGAGCACCAAAAAGTGATGCAGTCAGTTAATCACGTTCTCTATCAGAATTAATATGTGCTGCAAGCTGCACAGATGTTACATGGGAAAGCTGATTATTCTTCTCCCAGACTCAAAACAGCCTTAGGCAGTTGTACCTCTAACAAGTGACTGTGTGGCACTTGCAATATTTTGCAGAATATTGTGCCCACTGTTACAGAAGCAGTTGACAAAACCCCAACTCCATTAACTTCACCCCACGTTCCCAGTTGCCTTACCATGGGATGGAGGATGCAATACTAGTTATTTCAACAAATCTATTTCATAATGGCGCAACCAAAACAAGTGTTATGGAATGAGATTTCACTGGTTAAAACGTTTGCAAGACCTTTTTCAACTTTGGGCTGAAGTTTCCAGATGCTGACAAATTTCTTCAGGAAAAAAAGGTCAAGTTCCCTACTTTGGAATTATGTTAACAGAATTAAAAAGTGGAACTATAGTTACATCTTCTTTTAACCGCCTTCAAATTGGACTTCTTATATTAGACATTTTTGACACAGTTGCAAAATTATGAGAATCCCCATGAAAATCTAAATATGAATATCTGTTTCATACAAATAGCTTCCACTAATGCACAAATCTCCTGCGATGACATAATAGTAAGAATTGATCATTAATTCTAATTTGCCTTTCTAGAAATAGCACACCATTGATTTGTACATGTACACCATGTAATGGGTCCAAAAAGGATTATTTGCTACATACAAATTGAAAGAGTAGAAATCCACAATATCAGCTAAACCACAATATTCCACTGAATTTAGTAGTAATTTTGGAAAACTTGAATTTTAAATTATTTGATGCTATGTCATTTGCAAAAGTAACCATGCCAAATACTATATTGAGAAATATATCTTTACTAGAAATACACTGGATGGAGAAACTGTTAATAATCAGTGAAACTTTGGACAAAATAACAGTTCCATCACAAATTTCCTTTGTAGCTAAATCAGATATATAATGAACCCAAATTTTCATTACTAAAAAAAAGCCAAGGTTAGATAGGTTCCACAGTAGAACACATAAAAATACTATTTCACGGTAAGTGCATAAAAAGGTAACAAGATAGTAGGTTGGGGGGGAGAAGAGGGGAGAGGAAAGAGGGGGGGATAAAGAGGCAGAGTACTGTAATTGAAAAATGTTCTAATTTTTCCAAATATATGCTTTTCCTACTGAGGTTTGGCTTTTTCCTTTGTCTTTTAAATGAATTATCAATTTAATCATAAAAATAGGGTACAGAAATATTCATTACTATTCTTCACCTAGCATACTTAAGTCTCATTTTAAGAAAATAACTCATTTTAACTAGCTGCCATATTCATTCAATACCACTAGAAGGTGCTCCTCTGTTGAAAGATAATTATTTCTGTCTGAATTGCTTCTCAAAGCTAATTTTCCCCTGATAACTGTGTTTCTGGCCAGTTGTTTACACAGACTGTAATTGCAACAACTGCCCCTGTTAAACAACAGCAGGACCTCATACGCCGTAGCCATTACCACAGCATGAGAGTAACGGATCTGTTATCGCTCATTTTCTTGATAAATCCAAATCCCAGCTGGGCAGGACTCCGGGTATTTTTGCTGGAAGGTGAGGTGTGGAAACCGTGGGGGAGCTGATGCATTGTAAAGAGCCACCGTTTTTGTAAGGTTAGGAATCACAGAATCACAGAATCATTTAGGTTGGAAAAGACCTTTTAAGATCATCAAGTCCAGCCATAAACCTATCACTGCCAAGTCCACCAAACCCATTCCTGGAGTAACTTAGGGCAGAATGCATCCCTAGAGAGACATTTGCACGCTTGTCTGAAGCCTGAAGGCAGAAGGAGAGTCCAACATTAAAAAAAAAAAAAGCTACAAGACAACTATACAAACATAAGTATATGATCTACACTAATAGCACATCAACATTATCAGGAAATCAAATCACATCTGGAAATCCAAGGATCAATAATCCATATTTCATATACAACCTTATATGAGCCTCAACCAAGTTAAGATTTAGTTTAATACCCAGAAAGGCATTCTGATAACCTCTGGGTACACACAGACTGCCTCTGTAAGCTCTTCACATATACAATGAAAACTTTAACTGAGAACTGAAATAATTGCAGTTCTTCTAATAAAAAACTTCAGCATGCACAGTGGCTGAAGAGTTTTAAGTTTTGTGTCATCTGGGATTGGGTAAGATTTTGGTGAGAAATGGGAAAGAAAAGGGGAAATGAGGATGGACTGACCAGCTAATGCAAGATTCTGACTCTTTCAGCCGTAAAGTTTGGACAAAGACTAAAAGTGACCACTAAGGAATGCAGTGTCTGGGCATACTTTGAGAGTAGGGATTTTATCAGCTCTTTTAGCTCACACAACAGTCACTAGAAAGGCCATTTTCACTGAGAGAGGGCAAAGGAAGAAAGTCACCAGTTCACAGTTTGAACCACTAAAAACTAAGGTCAGTCCCCAGGGAGAAGTCTCCTGCTGGTAAGGAGACACGCATGTGGCCTTTCCCAAATTTCAGTATCACAAGGGAAGCAATAATCCTCCACTGGAGCACTTTGCAGAGGCTGTTGCAAAATGCAAAATGCAAGCTAGCTAAGCTTAGCGGCTACTCGAGTTTGATTCACCATACAGGTCTGAATGATCAAAATTGAAATAATCAAAGGAGAAAGGTGCTGGTGAACTGGTAGGGATGAAAACCCTTTCTAGCCACCTCTACATGTTAATATGGCAAAAGGCTGTTCCCTGGGAAGTCTGATGCTACTACAGAAAAGCATTTCACCTCTAAAGGTGCATCTGTCCAACTTTTAGCTGGATGATTATTTATATAGCTCAGGATCTAAGAGAAAGAGAAATAATAAAGACATGCCAATGATGCAGCTTTCAGGTGCAGAATGCTTTATGTGCAGCATGACAGTGCACAGCATCTTAATCTTCAAACAGCCAAAAAAGAGCTCTCCGTCTCAAGACTCTAGTGTCTTAGCACGGAACAGACACAGAAAACAGCACATGGCACTTGTTTCCTTGAGGTTATGGAGCACTTTCTCCATTTTGCTGCTAAACATTTCCAGCTTTTTCAGAGGAAGATCCTTTCCCTCTTAGACAAAGGAATTCAAACTTCTTCAACAGAGTTAAAAATGTCTTTACTTAATTTAAAGTCGCATTTATTTTAGGAATATCTTGTTAGACTACATTCAGTAAATCTCATATGTATTGAAAAATAACCATAAATTTTGTCTTGAGGCATTTACAGTGGTCATAAAACATCCATTGAGACTCCTTGAGAGGTCTAGTTATAAAGGAGTTCAATTTCAAATAATATGAATTATTCAGTGACAAAATGAATAGTGCCTTTCATAGTGCCAAAGACACCTAAGTGATGCTGACATACTTAGGAATACACATGCTCTTCCTTCTCTGAGGAAGCAGTTTTTGAAGGACTTTACCTTCCCATAATACATCACACCAAGGAAATGGATAGAACAGGCTTAACTTGCTTCCCTCAACAAGACAAAATAGTGCAAAGCAGCTTTATGGCATGTCTCTTGAGGGATAAGGTTTGTAAATATAAAAATTAAAACGAGGGATTGAATATATACTTACATTGAGTACACCTCAACGTATGTAAAGTGCAAATTCCCACTCTCAATTTTGGTCTTCTAATGTAATTGCATCAGGCATCAATCTAATTTCCAGGGCACTACCAACAGGAGAAAGTCAATGAAGAACCTGCGCCCTGCAGCAAATGGCACAACTGTTCGAGGAGATGTCTTGTCTGAAGTAGCTGATCTATGGGGAGGAACTTGCACAGCATCAGTGGAAGCAGAAGAATTAAACAGTTATGAATCACCACCAGAGGACACAATACCAAATGGGAGTTTTGCAGCAAATGTATGATAATACCATAACATTTGAGACAAAAAAGGATTTTGGCTCTCCAGAGTTCACGGGTGTTGGTAGAGTGCTAAGGGTGACTTTTTCAGGTATGTTGTGGGCCAACCCTGTGCAGGCAGCAGTGCTGCAGTGTAGCCCCTTTGACTCTGAAGAGACCACAGATGCCTGCATTCGTTCTGGTACGTGCCACGGCAATCAGAAACACAGCCTCAAGAGGAACTCACTGTTTTATCTGCAGCCTAAGAGATAGAAATCTGTAGATACCCCCAAGAGAGTAGTACTTAGATCAGAATCAGAATCAGAATCAGAATCGTAGTGGTTGGAAGGGACCTCAGAGATCATCGAGTCCAACCAACAGTAAAAAAAAAAAAAAAAAAAAACAACACCACAAACAAAACCACCACCCACCACCTGAACACACAACAACAACAACCAAACCAAAAACCATCACCCACCCACACAGCACCCCACCACAAACCAGTAATCTTGGACACTAGAGCATGCCCTGAAGAACCATGTCTACACGTTTCTTAAATACCTCCAGGGATGGTGACTCCACCACCTCCCTGGGCAGCCCATTCCAATGCCTGATAACCCTTTCAGTAAAGAAATGTTTCCTAATATCCAACCTGAACTTCCCCTGGCGCAACTTGAAGCCATTACCCCTTGTCCTATCATCTGTGACTTGGGAGAAGAGACCGACCCCCGTCTCTCTACAGCCTCCTTTCAGGTACTTGTACAGAACAATAAGGTCTCCCCTCAGTCTCCTCTTCCCCAGACTGAACAACCCCAGCTCCCTCAGCCTCTCCTCGTAAGACTTGTGCTCCAGACCCCTCACCAGCTTCGTTGCCCTTCTCTGGACCCGCTCCAGCACCTCAATGTCCCTCTTGTGGTAGGGGGCCCAAAACTGGACACAGTACTCGAGGTGGGGTCTCACCAGTGCCGAGTACAGGGGGACGATCACCTCTCGGTCCCTACTTGCCACACTGTTCTTGATACAGGCCAGGATGCTGTTGGCCTTCTTAGCCACCTGGGCACACTGCCGGCTCATGTTCAGCCGACAGTCGACCAACACCCCCAGGTCCTTTTCTGCCAGGCAGCTCTCCAGCCACTCTGCCCCCAGCCTATAGCGCTGCCTGGGGTTGTTGTGACCGAAGTGCAGGACCTGGCACTTGGCCTTGTTAAACCTCATCCCGTTGGTCTCGGCCCATCGATCCAGCCTGTCGAGATCTCTCTGCAGAGCCTCTCTACCCTCCAGCAGATCAACACTGCTGGAGGGTACTTCTGTTTTACTCTTTGAATTTAGATAAGTAAGTCATACAGAAGTGACCTCTAATTTAGATAAAGCTTGCTCCACCTTTGGCTGTCACAGAGAGGAGGCGCATAGGATATAAGCATGGCCCCAAAACACTTCGAAGTCATCTAAGCTGGTATGTATCAAGAACAACATCAAGCAAAGTGGAAGGCATGGAGAAAACTATTTGCAAAGACTTTACATTTTCATTTGCTATATGAAAGTGATACAAAACTGAATGCTGTGCTAATCCCTGAATTTCCCAGGTCAGGAACTCCACAGAAGCTTCACATAAAATACTAATTTTCAGTTTCTCCTTCACTTTCTATACCTCCAGCACGTCACTGTCAAGAGCAAATTAAGATCCGTATTTTTTGTCACTTACGTCTATGACCACAGATTAGCAAGAGAGCTAGGATATTTTGGGGGTTCTGTTAATTAAAGCTGGGATCTCTCAATTTTTGGGCCTTGTTCTCTTTTACTCAAGTAAAGTAAAATTAAATATTATTGCTGCTGTGACTCTCTAGGAACATCTTCCTCGATCCTGCCTCATCCCTTTACGCCCTCCCTGCCATAATTCTAATTTTCATTATTTGTTTAGCATGTTTGACTTTGGCTGAATCTTGCACAGATTTAGGTTCTTCTTTGCTTTAGTATTAAACGAAAGTGTGCTTCTTAGTAGTCACACATTGCATCAGTGTCCCAGAAATAGAAAACATTATTTAGCATGTGCATAAGTGAGCATAGAAAGCCCTAAGCAGCTGTCCACTTTGAAAGATCATACCCCAGTGTTGCAGATGAAAGATGAATTCAAGGCATTTTAGAGGGCAGGAAGACCTCAGCAGAAGAATCTGCCTCTTTTCAACCAAGTTTGTTTTTAAATATTTTTGCTGCACTTCAAGCAAATGGCCGAAACCAACAAATTTCCCAGTAACTTAACAGAAGTAGGAGGATGGAGACGGTAAATTTGGGGTTTTATGAGTACATGTGAAAATTTGAGAAGGACTTGCTTCTTAGTAACAGGTAGGCAGGAACAGACTGCTGCTAACTACTACCTTCATTATTTGTCTTCAGAATCACTGTCAAAGGCATCTAAAAATAGACATATTTTTGTTTGAATTCTGAAAAAATTGTTGGGGGCTGGGAAACTATTCTGGGAGTCATCGGTACAGTCTTTCCTATTCCTATACCTTTATCTCAGCATTCATCATGGGCTACTGTCAGATACTGAGCCAGAAGCACCACCGGTTTAACCCATAACGTTTGTAATATTTTAATGTCTTATAAATCATAGTAAAATAGCTGATAATCACACTTAAATCAGGTACTTTGCTATAACTTATTCAATGATCAATTTGAATTGAATTGTATTGCATCTGCAATGTGCAAAACAAAAACATGGTTGCAGCTTGTAATTTTAAACTCGTGTCTTAATAAATTATTTTTCTACCTCTTTATTTGGATATATAATCTAAGAAAACTTAAATTCCTGCTTTGCTGAGCTTAAGGGAGGACACTACTTTAAACATTTTAGACGCTTTTGAATATTTATATCAAATA
The DNA here is from genome assembly GCF_964106895.1 of Numenius arquata. Taxonomy (NCBI): domain Eukaryota; kingdom Metazoa; phylum Chordata; class Aves; order Charadriiformes; family Scolopacidae; genus Numenius; species Numenius arquata. The sequence goes on from NC_133577.1 coordinate 99,591,894, forward strand.
GGAAAACACTCTGTGTTTTTCTAATTACTATTGTCATCATTAAAATACCATCATAACTATCATTAAATTACCATCAGCATTTTTACTTGAAAATTTCAAAAGAAGAGTCTTGCTCCCGAACACCTATGTAGTCATCTGCTCCTGGTCTGTGCTGCAGAGATTGGGCTACTGCCTAACTACGCAAACTGAAAGTCAGTTCTAATGAGGCCTTCATAATGGCACCAAGGAACCATAACAGGCTGGTGCTTGGGCAATAACAACTGAGGGCTATTTGTGGATTAAATTTTAAAGCATTCCTAAGAGGTAGGTATGTGATCCATGGTGGAATCCATGGTGATCCATGGTGATCTGCTTAGGACTGAAATGCAGCTGACTCTGGAATTAAACATAGTAGATGGGTAAGAACATCTCACCTTACTTAGAAAACAAAGGAAATGATAATGCTTTATCTGAACCAAGCTTTGAGAAAATTTGGATGAAAAGTGCTTTGTTTGCTTTGTTTGGAAAAGCTTCACATGATCATTGCTTCTTACAATGAGTTACTTAACACTTACTGTTCATGTCTCAGTTCACCTTGCTCTGAGGCTCTGCTGCTACCTCTACCCAGGTGACCAGTCTGCCCCCAGGAGACTCCTTTCCCTCCTGGAGGCACCAGGGAGAGTGTGAATCCTCAAAGCAGAGAAGTCTCTGCTGTTCCTGCCATCCCCTGACAGGGACCACCCAATGGGGAACAGGGTACTGCCCCTTCTGACAAAAACAGAGATAGAAGAAAGCACAACACTTGTTTTTCCAGCATCTGAAATAAGGTTATATGCCCCGTCTGCCCCAGGAATCATATTTAGAAATATTGTGTTACTGCCCTACCTGTCCTGTAGGGAACAATTACTGATCCCTCCTCCTCAAAAGTTAGTCTGGTTAGTGAGTACATTTACAATTTTTTTTCTATTTTTGCCATATGCAAAATATCTATAAGAAATGTATAAGCCACACTTACTATTTGCTAAATAGTTTTTTAAAGCCCAGAATTCTGGGTTTGTGGGTTTTTTTCATTTTGGAATTTTTTTTAAGAAAATGAAATATATAACTTTATACGGCAGATGCACAGGGTGACTTGGAGTCCCAGCAGAATCACACAAAGAGAAATGTTGTCTGGTACATGAAGGCTCTTCAAGCCACTCAGATAGTCTATGGGGACCTTTGAAAGGACACAGCATGACGAAGGAGATCACGTTCTCCTTGGGGCTCTCCAGGGGGGCACATGGCGAGGTGATGTTCCACACTAACACCATCACTGTATGGAATAAGGATAGAAGAAATTTGCCCCTGCACTAGGTTGCACCTGCACTATGCCCATCAGGCTGCTTCTGCTAGGAATAAGCTCACTTCTATTTCTGGAAATCAGGGAACGGAGACATATTATTCCTGTAAGTGGCAGGCATCATTCCAAACTCACTCCTAGTCTCAAATGGAAAGAAAAATCTGAAAGTCACATCAAAAAGATCAAAACACAGAGTTGACACATCAATATTAAGCAGCAATGAACTTATTTTTAGTTTTCAGTCACTGGATGCTAAATATTCTCCAGAGCCTTCCCATTATGGATAATCTGACACATGTAGCTCTTCTCGCAGTCTCATGCTACTGCTTGGGGAATGGGATATGCACCTCCAGTGGAATCAAAGCTTTCACCGAAGGGAGAATAATCTTTTTGTAGCCCCTGCCTGTACCTCTCCAACTAAGCTCTATAATTTACTGCCCAGAGGTAACATGGTATGAGACTGATCCCACAACGAATGCTAGAAGCAGACGACAGTGATCTTCTCATTAAGCCTGAAGAGAGGATGAAGGAAAATGTTACAGCTCTTCTGAAAATACAAGAGTAAAAGAAGAAATTAGGAGGTCACTTGCATGCTTTTCATTTATATTTCAAAGGTCACTTGTGGTCTCCCTCATGAATGATGTACAGTTTATTTTAAACTGACATCTTAATTACTGGCAATGTGCCAGAGCTGGAATCTGATGAGCCTGCACTCATTCAGTGGCTGGCTGCAAGCTTCTCCCTTTTTATGTTTTTTGTTGAGGATTCTGGCTCTCAGAAATGCTTGCTCACAGTCATTTGCACGTTATTATTAGCAAACTGTTAGATTGGCCCCTTGGCACACATTTTGTAGGACCAAAATAATCTTACTGTATTGCTTCAACATTTTACTGGAAACAAAAGAGGTGAATTGACTGTGGAGCAATCACAGTAGATCTTGAATACCTTCAACAGCATTAACTTGATCATTGTTATTGAAATTCATACTGAACATGCTCTTGAAGACAGTATTTTTTTACCAGCTATCACATTAGTTGCTTTCTACTAGGCTGAAAAATGGAAAAGAAAAAGCAGGAACAAAGTTGCTGGGTATCAAGTGACAGATCTTATTGTAATGTAAGATACAGAACTGACAACAGAAAAGAATACGCTCCATCAATCAGGTTAGAGCTTGATGCAAGTATTGCCATACACCCATCACTTGTTCCTACAGATGGTGGCACAACTGTTCACATAACTACTATCAAACAAGAACGGGAAACAATCTGGCTGAAAAACAACCATGCAAAAATCTTACCATAGCTTTTTTTTTTTCTTTTTACAAAACATATCACATTTGGTTCATTGGCTATTGCGCAAGCACCACTATGAAAGTGATACGCCACAGCAACACTAGCAGCAATACCTCCACACAGATTTTACATTAACATGACGCTTAATATATCAGGATACAAATTAATCGTACACATACATACTAATTTATCTTATGTCTGTCAGTTGTCTAACAGATCCCCTTTTCTCACATGCAGTGCATTACTATTCTGACTAAATCTCATTCTGCTTAATTGCCTCTTGCAATCTGCATACGCTCATCTCTTCAGTTGGTAACACACTTTAACTTTCAGCATAAAAGCAGAGACTGAAGAGTCTGTTTATAATAGGTTTGCAATATCTTTTAGAGCTTTCCAGATAAGATGTTTGACAAAGAGAGTAATGCTTTCAGACGACAGGTCCTCAGTGGGTGTTTTGTTTGGAAGTGTCTATCATGAAATTGCTCCCAGCATGACACTACTGTCCATTAAAAAATTTGCAACATTAATGTGTATCCATAGCTCAGTGCAATTCCTATAATGACTGCTTTATTTATTCACTTCAGTGTCTATGAAGCTCAGATTATAATTTAATTCTAAACAAACTGCATACTGTGAACTTTATATGAGAGCAACCCATTAAATTCAACACTTGTTCAACTGCTCTGATTTGCTTGCAGTATTATGATCATTCCCCTGTTTTAAGAAATACAGCTTTAGTTCTATATATCTTGTTTTCCATAAGCTGTTATGACATATTAAGTATTAGTTTCCATCTGCATCATTTAGAAAGCAACTTATGAATGTAAATCTAGGCACACTCATTGGTAATTGAATAAAATCCAGTCTCTGTAATTACAGGCTTTTAATCAGATTTTAATACATCTTTATAATCACTTAGAAACAGAAAAATGGGCAGGTGGACACATGCACATTTTGTGGTGTGTTTTTACAAACTATCTAATAAGCATTATAAAGTAAGGATTATTACACATGGAAAATAGTCAAAGCAAAGATGCTGGACTGAAAAAATAAAAATTTTTTCCAACTATACTGCCCATTTATCCATAGTGCTGAAAGTCTATTCAAATGAAAGATAATTTTAAATTTACATGATAGATCATATTTATATACATTGACGCAAAATGCACAGCCCGAACTTTGGCCCCCAAAAAACCCCACTGAACTCGGAATCTAGGCCTGAGATGCAGTATAGTACTGCAACTGTGTATCCGCTGAGAAAGTGCTAATCAAAACGTATACTTTCTATACACTAAACACTGTTGTTTTCCAGATAGTGCCCAGAGCAATAGGAAAAATGTGCAAGAGCTTATTAAGGAATCTTTCAGGTTGGCATTTAAGATTTGAATGCATTTTCTGAACCCATAGTGACATCAAATGGGGTCAGTTTGTAAGCTCTATCTGCTTTTAATAAAGCAGAAAATAAATCAAGAAATCTATAAGTAAATGCAAAGAAGATTCCATTTTTCCCTCCGTCAAGTAACTCTCTCATGCAGAACAAAAAATAACAGGGGTCTATATTTTTTATTTCCACAAACTTCTAGTATTCATGTATGACCTTTCATTTTCCATTGCAAAATAAAAAGCGTGGCAAAACACAATACCTAACCAAATAGAAGATATGCTTAGTGATGAATCAAAAGAATATAGTGGATAACAGCCAAAAGGCAATTTTCAAATTCCATTTGTTCTAACCATATGCCATAAAGATATAAAGAATGTACTAGATAAAGGCTGTTTTCCTTGGAAATATTTATTACAGGAGACGTTTACCAAATGATGTTATTTCTTGACTGAAGCGCAAGAAATGCAATTGTTTTCTAATCTTGTTTTAAGTCATGAGCAGTTACTTGAAGGAGTCCCTGAAGAGGTTACTGTTCAAAGGTCGAAATGAATATTATCAACAGAAAACATCCCACCATGTCCTCTAATCGAAATCTCTACTTCTCAACAAGATAGTCTACCTACTCCCTTATCTCTCTATAAACTCCGAGAGATAAAGCCTCAATAATATTTCCAGCACTTCTTCCACTTTTAGAAACATAACATGCTTGAACTTAATTCTATTATTTTTATAGTTCATGACAGTCATGGCTATCAGACAGTGTCTGTCACAGATGGTAAACCGTGTTATGACATCGTTCTAGTTACACTATTTTTCTAGTTCATATGCAAACTCAGCAGCAAGAAATACAGAAGACAAGGGACAAAAGAGCAGGAAGGGCACAGGGAAAGAAAATCCTTTCCACTCCTCTTCATCTAAAGTGAGATGTGCAGACTAATCCTTCTCAATTTCAATTTGCAGCATACACTGTGAGCCAAGATCTGACAGCGGAAGGTTGACTGGTGCTATTTGGTTTCCTGACTGCAGGAAGTAATACAAAGGCCACAAGAAATAACCAGTCACAATTTCCTCTACAAATAGAATTTAGCAGAGAAATATAAATGAATGAACAAGGATTAAAAAACAGAACAAGTTCCAAGCAATTATACATGGAAAAAAAAAAAAAAGGATTAAATAGAAAAAAATGACAGACTAACCCAGCTACTTAAAAAGCTAGACTAGGGAAATTAAAAACAATAAAGGGGTGAATTCATAAAGTGCTTGATGCCAGAAGATCCAGAGGGCACACTGAATGAGAATCCCAATAAAAGGCAGGATTTCTAGGCAGTAAACACATTAAAATAGCGGCAAATAGCAGGCAGGAAAGATTTCAGCATGGGTTGTACAAATCTGGAGACCCAGAGATACGCTCCAGCTGTAAACCCACATCATCATCTCATCTATTCAGTCGCCATCCCAAGAGGCTAGTTTACAGCTAGGATGGATGCATCGGTCAGAAATACAGTCAGCTCTTCAGTCACACCAACTGCTCGCAGTGTAGCACAAGCAACAGCACATTCCCGCTGACACACTGTGTGGGTGCAGTCCCTCTGTGCTCGAGCCAACACAAGGTAGGGCTGCTGTGGCCTCTGGCTACCTTGGCTGCATGGTTCTTGGCCGTCGCATCGGCACTGGCACTCAGGCAATCGCATCCGTTCAAGGAACTGCTGGAGACGACAGCAGAAGCAACTGGTTTTCCATGGGATCAGCTGCTTGAGCTGGTCGGCTGTTCCATTGCACAAACAGCAGTGCTGTCTCGAGGAAGGCACCAAAACGATGTGGTTTAGGAGGGTTAAGAGGGTGGAACTGTGGCTTCAATTGCCATGAAACTCAACATGGAGCAACTAGTCTCACATCCGATTTTGTCTACATCCATATTGGTCACCCAGACCATAGCCATCAATATTCATAAGCCAGCACTGCCATCAGGGGTAGGAATCTCTTGCCTGTTAGCTTTCTCCCAGTGCTGACCCTTTCTTTGTGCTGCCACAAACATCGGGATCATCAGAGATACAGTCTTGACAAAAATAAAAGACAGTACTGCTAACGTGGGTAGATTCCCTAGCCTGTTTCACTGAGTGACTGCACAAAAGCACGAAGCAGCAGACACTGAAGGCTGGGCAGACCTTCTCCTTTTGGCAGTAATGCTGATTCAAGCCACTTTAAAATTTATGCTAAGACACATCCTATCTATGATACACACTTACAAATCCAGAAGGAATTATCATAATAATCTACCTAGAGAGAAGGTAGAGAAAGACTCTGTAGTCAGATTAGAACATATTCCCAAAAATAAAAATTCATGTCTTGATGAAGCCACATCCTATAACAACTTGTTCCACTGATTGTCTTTCAGATTAAAAAAAAAAAGTGCTGGCTATTTGCCAGTTTCAAGCACTGGACCCTGCAATACATTTGCTGGACTCAAGGTTCTGTCCTTCAAGTCAAATTTCAGCAAGTCACCCTCTAATCTTCCCTTTATCCTCTCAGTCCTCTCACTGTAGGGCTTATTTTCCAATTTTATCATCAGTTCCGTTACTTATCCCTAATCTTCTCCAATTTAACAAAATCAGTCCTTAATTGTGGAAGCCAGAACCGAAAACATTATTGTGACAGTGCTTGGTCCAGAGCCCAGGAATTAAGGTAAAATGTCCTCTTTATGGGGACATTATACATTTACCATTACATTAAGGTAAAATGTCCACTGAATAGCCATCATGATGCTCACCTATTTTTCAGAGTAAGCGCTTCAAGAGAAGTCTGTATTAAGAGAAGTCTCTAACTCTTAATGTGGCTTTGCTTGTTCATTCCTTGACATAACAGCTTTACATTTGATTTATTGAAACAATAGTGGTTCGCTCTCTATCTTAATAGAACAAGACAGACTATGGAAATGGCCTATCGCTCATGTGCTTCGAGGTGTTCCGGTAACCATCCATCCTGCGGTCCTACCAGTATAAGAATATAGTCCATCTCAACCAGCAATACCACACCTGGAATCAGATGTTTCAAAGAACAGTGCAGCTGGCAAGAGTGAAGTAATCTTTTCCATGATTTCTACTTACCTCTGAAACTTAGAGACACCCTTGAGCCCTCAGATGCAACATTTTCCATGACTCAAGACTGACAGATATTTTTGTTTCTCTATATATTTACATCTAAGTTCTCAGTCTCGGAATTTAATCCAGGCTCATTCCATTCCTTTCAGTCAGTCCATGTGCAGTAAGTTCCCCAGTTTAGTCCCATCTTGTGTGTATGAAAGCATCTACTGTCATGTTTTTTTCCATTTCCTACCTTTCTGTTTCACTGACTCGCTCTTTTACTAAGAGACAGACAGGTCCTCCTTCTCTAGAATTCCTGTTTTCACATGGGAGCTCTTCAGCATGGCTCTGCTAATACTAACAACAGCTTCTGCTTCCACTTACGTGACTTTTGACCAGACATGTAGTGTTGCCACCCCAAGGAACAATGCCTTTCCTGCAAATTTCTGCGGAAAATTATGTAGTAAGATTTAAAAATGGGTCTGAAGATGCAAAGGAGTATTTTGATAATATTGAAAATCACTGACCTCTCAAGTATTTCAAACATGTCAGCTTTCACTATTTATAGCCTTTTTTGACTGAAACCATTGTGAATTATGCCCACATAAGTAGACACGGCATTAATTTCCACAAAGATGTAAGCTTTGGTGTACTGAGTTCTATATAGCTCTAAACAGCTGAAGCGATTAATAGCAAAGCTTATGAAACTGCAATGAGTGGAAAGCTGAAAGGAGAAGTCAGAAAGCCATTATCAGGAAGTCAGTAGGTGCATCATACAACTTACCAAACAGGCGCTGATGGAAGAGAAATTTCCCAGTTATCAGTCCTGTGAGAATGGCAAGCAGCCACAGAAGCACCTTCAAAAATCTCCAGCCTCCTCCTTCAGGGTATTTATTTGTCACAAAGGAGAAACAATTCCCAACAACAATAACATTGGCTTCTGTCTGACTGTGAGATACTGGGTCCTCAGCAAATATTAAGAAGTTAAAGAAGATCACTAAGTAAGCCACAACTAAGCGAGACCACGGGTGCTGGAAGTAGTAGCGGAAGTCTTTATCCATCCTCAGATATTGCAGAACTGTTCTTTGCCTGTATGTAAAGACATAAACACATAATGTTATATATATACACCCAGAATTCTTGGGGCTTCGGAGATACCTGCACATTCCAAAAGTCAAATCACTGTAACCTTGTAATCAATCATTTTTAACACTTCAGACTTGACTAGCAATTAAAGTTCAATTTAAAAGATACTGTTAGATCCAGGTAGAGAAAAATTGAAATTTCTGCCCATTCCACTGTAAAAACAACAAACATATATACATTATAGCACAGGATTTTCAGTCTCAAACATTTCTATATTATCCCTTTAAAAGTACAGCTCCATAATGGGGCATGAAAATACAGCATGTAAGAACATGACCAGCTACATGAAACTCAGAGTGCCTTTCCAGCCACATTCCAAAAAATTACAACACAGATTTCACAAATGTTCATGCTAAGCCTAAATTGAATCTTTCTCCTTATAGGAGAAGGAAGGAACAGGCCCGTAAGTCCAGTGGGGTCTTCTACTACCTCATCTCCTGGAAGCTTACAAGCATAAACGCCAGCAACATCAGAAACTTGTGTTTATGTGAAGGAATAACATGATGGAAAAGTTGCTAGAATCAATCCTTGCAGCTCAGGCAAGTCTGTGGAAATCTCTTCATCGACTTCAGGAAGTACACCTATAATTAAGTACATTTTCAAAGCCAGAAAATAAGAGTGACCTGAGCACATACTGTCTTGTACGAATACAAAAACTGTACTTTGAAACTTGCCTACTTATGAAGTACAGCTATGGAAAAATGCAACTGAGCATGGTTAATGTTTCAGTTGTTTGCCATTTGATTTATTTTTCTTTTATTCACAACAAATTAGTTGTTTCATCCTGTTGAACCACTTCGTATGCACAAAGATACAAGTCCTTTTTGTTGCTGAACACCGCAATTATTCAAGGGACACAGAGTGTAGGAAGACAAGAGGAAAAAAAAAAAAACCGACTATCTAATAATACTGCTTGTTTATTACAGCACGATCCTTGAAGGATACAGTGTACTTTACTGAACAGTACAGATTTTTGCAAATGTCATATACCCTGCAGGAAAAAAAACCAACAAACCCAATTCACAACAAAAGACCTAAAAAAACCCATCAATTACTCATCCCTTCTTGGACTTCTGACTAAGCATCACTTTGCAAACTTATAAACGGCTTGAATTACAAGGTCTCTCCTTACATACATAGTCCCTTCAGAATTATTGAACTCCATAATCTGATTTGCTTTTGTAAAATTACAAGGAATCCTATACCTATTAAATCAAAAGGATAAAAGAACTCTTAGCAGATTCAGACAACACAGTAAATAATAAAAAAGAATAATGTCCCATTATGCATAAATTACATATGAAAAAGCAAAAATAAAACCATGTTAGAGAGATAAAAAGTTGACAGAAGGAAGTGTCAGCCCTTTGAAAACTTTATTCATAAAGTGATTTAAAACAAGGGTCATTGGCCAAGCAACCTAAGATACCACTTTGGGGAAATTAAACCGCCTTTATACCCATAAGGATGCCAAAGCTATTTTATGTTCTCCTTTCATCCTGGTCACAGGAAGAAAAGTTTTGGTATTTCCTTATGTGTATGAACCATCTTAAAGCCCGAATGGAGCTGGAGATAAACAACTCTGTCTCCTGACATTTTCGGCAGCAGTCGGATACCCGAGAGTTATCAGGCACCCAACTGAAGACGCAGCTTCCTAGGAAGCGTTTATAGCATAAGCAGCCAACATTTGCAACAGCGGCAGCGCTAAATAGCTAATAAAAAGCCTGCTCTTGACTACCCCAACGCCAAAAACGAGGGTACCGAGAACGCCCCGCACCGCACGCCCATCGCAACCTGTTAAAGCCACCCATTTCCCCCTGCTCCCCGGCGCAGACCCGGGGGCCCGCGGCCACGTTACCCCGCGCAGCTGCGGCCGCCGCCGCCCCGCCGGGGCACAGGGACACGGGTCCCCGCAACGCCGCCGGCCCGGGGCTGCCCGCCCGCCGCCCGCTGCCGCCTCACTCACCGCGACGGGGGATCCGGCGCCGCGGGCGCGGTGCTGCTGCGGCGCGGCTCCGCGCCTGCCGCGGTGCGGCTCTCGGCAGCGGGCAGCCCCGCTCCGCTCCGCACCGGCAGCTCCCCCCGCCGCAGCTGTCCGCCGCCGGCAGGGCCCCCCCACGGCCCCTCGGGCGCTGACAGCGGCGCTGGCGCTGCCGCGGCGTCCCGCCTCCCCGGCGGCGGCGCCCCTCCTCTCCGCTCCGCTCCCGGTCGCGGGTGAGCGCCGGGGGAGGGAGCGCGGCCGCGCCGGCCCCGGCAGTGCCGCAGCCGCGGTGGCAGCGGGCGGCGCCGCTGCGGCAGGGTCCCGGCGCCCCTGCCGGTCCCTTCCCTGTCCCTCCCCCGGAGCTTGCCAGCAAAGACCCGAAACGTGCGCGTTATTCCCGCGGCTGTCTTTATTCCCGCTGGAAAATGGTGGCTTGGGAGCCTCGGGGGCTTATCCGGAACGAAACCGGAGCGACACTCAATTCCCACCCGTCAGACTTAAGTATTAAGTAAATTAGCTGTAGAAAATTAGAAATACGGGAAATACGGAGTCAAATCTGGAGGCGTATTACGCCGAAGCAAAAGCACAGGATTGGCAGTAACAGCCAGCTCGCTCAGAAAGATTGAGGGAAACCCTCATGCTGGGGAGGGGAGGGAGGTCAGTACCCATTTTGCTTACACGGGAGGGGTCTATCACGGGGCCCCTGCCAGTCCCCAGAGTGCACACACAGTCGGTATTGTCGCTGTGTCGGGCAAAATGCCTCCGTGCAGCCTGACAGAGTTGTTGACATTGCACTTCAGCCGAATTGTCAACCAAAGGCTTTTTTGTGTGGGATGTGGTCCCTAGTGCCAGTGTGCTGGTATTGCTGACAGCCCAGGAAAACGTTTACAGGATGCTCTTAGCATTGCATTATGACTGGGTCTTCATGCAATACGTACTAGGTCACTGCTGAAGACAGGTAAAACCAACTTGAAGTCGCTAGACACAGGCTCAATGTATTGGTGTGAAAATCATGTAACTCCATTGGAGCAGGAAACTCAAATACGGCATCAAACTTAAAACATGGGTATGTATTTGGCTGCTTCAGGCTGAGGTACGGAGGAATGTGGCTGAGGTCCACTGAGGAATGTGGAAGACGAAGTCATGTTGTGAAAGACCAGCACAACCAGAACAAGCAGCGGAGGAAAACTTGTTAATCCCTTCTGTGCTTACGTCAATATAGTTTTATATATTTTTATAAATAAACAAACCTGTATTGAAGGTATCTGACATAATCACTTCCTCAGTGGAATAACCTATGAGACCCTCAATTTTAGGTTGAAAGATGCAACAATCAATATTTAACACTAGCCCCCCTCAAGCTATCTTTGCAGTAAACAGAAATTTTAAACATTCAGAGACAAAAAATCATCACGTGCAATGAGAAATACAGCGTACAGCACTGCCTGTTCATGCAACAGTTCTGTGTGCGCTGTCATGCTTGCGGAACTCGGTCTCCTTCTGTTCAACAAATAAGAATCCACAGAGGAGGCAGCACCCACCACAAAACACACAAGATCACACTCTTCATGCACCTACACACTAAAGAAAATAAAATTCTCTTCAGCTCAGATGGAAATCCATGCTACAACTACAGAAAGTTCACGAACATTTTTTCAGATAATAAATCAGTGGCTTAAAAACTTGCTCACTAAGTCAATCAAGTGAATCAAGTGAAAATCATCTTCTTTTCTATTAAAGCATAAATGTGCCGTGTACCACCCCCAAATTTCATGTTGCAATTCCTTTCTTAGAAAGAGCCAACTTTTTCCAAAAAGTGTAATATTTCACTCATATACATATAAAAAAAAGCTAGACTATGCCTATTTCTTTTTTTAATCAAGCAATCCAGGTAATTGATGGATATACATACATACATACCTGCATAGCAACAATTAGCAAATAATCTAAGTAGGCAAGACTAATCAGGCCCGCTCACTGAAAACCAGGAACTGCCAACAACAGAATATAAACAAACTCTTATCTACGAAATTGTCAGCGAGTGAACAGGCCAGCAGTAAAACCAGTAAGCTAAACCTAAAAAGCAGGTTGAATCAGGACAATGAGTCATCCTGAAATGCTAGTTTCAATACTTGTGAGTGAAACTATTTTACCAGGACTCCTACTACGCAATAGCACTTGGGGAAAGGCTATTGTTTTACACTCAGTTTGCAGCAGAGAGCTGTGATTATTGAGCTAATTGTATATATATATCTTACTGCAGTATCAATTTCTGTAGAGTCATTTTACACTCAAATATGAGGGAATCAGCCTTCTGCACATTGGTCTGTAACCGGAAAGTTCTCTTATAAGACTCTGCTGCCTCAGACAACTCTGTCTGGTACAGGAACATGCACTGAGCTACAGCATGTTCCAAAATAATGACGCTGTGCTAAGAGACAGGTTTCTTTGCTTTTTTATGCCAAAGAAAAAGCGCTAGTTTTGTCAGTGGCTCACAAGGCTGCAGATCCAAACTAAAAAGACTTGTGGAATCATTCTATTAAAAAAGAAAATAAAAATAAAATGCAATTCACTATAAAATCCTGTGTATCCAGGACTGAAAGGTAATTCTGGAGATGGAAAAAGTGCTACAGCTTCATCTGAAAAGCTCTCTGATATCCCACATTATCTACACAGGCTATGTCCTTGGCTGCTTGATCTTAACACCCATGAAATTTCACAGTATCACATCATAGCTGAGGTTGGAAGGAACCTCTGGAGATCCTCTAGTCCAGCCCTCTGCTCAGAGTGAGGTTGGGTCCAGTTGAGCTTTGAGTATCTCTAAGGCTGGAGGCTCCACAACCTCTCCGGGCAACCTGTTCCAATGTTTGACCACCCTCACAGCAAAAACGTTTTTTCATAAGTTAAATGGAACATCCTGTATTTCAGTTTGTGCCCACTGCCTCTCGTCCGTTCACTGTACAGCACCGAGAAGAGTTTAGTTTCATCTTTACTCCTGCTCTCAGGCTTTTAGATACATCGATAAGATCCTCTCCCTTGAGCCTGCTCAAGGTTAAACAGTCCCAGCTCTCTCAGCCTGTCCTCCCACTCCTTTCATCTGTGGTTGCACAAATGCCTCTTCCCTGACTTGCTGCTTGGAAAAAGTACTTCATTCCCTTAAAACTCCATTACTCAGGGATTGTACTCCTAATGTGTTTTTTCTCCATCCCACAGTTGTGTGTTGACCCTTGCCAGCAGGTAAGCACCCGTGCAGCTGCTGGCTCATTCCTCCTGTCTCCTTCCCTAGAAGGACAGGGGAGAGAAAATTTGTGGGTCAAGATAAAGGTCCCTTAATAAGTGACAAAAAGGATGTGAGAATTAGTAAAAAGCGGTAAGTGAGGATAAAAAAAAGGTAATGTTAAGGCAACCACTCACCAGGGCCCACAAGCAGATCCAACAATGCCTGGTCAGTCTCCAACAGCCAGCTTTGAAGCCAGTCCCTACCCTACCCACCCTTTTCCTCTACTTAGTTTTATTGCTGAGCATGATGTCATATGGCATGGAGTATCCCTTTGGTTCATTTGGGTCAGCTGTCCCGGCTGTGTCCCCTCCCAGCTTCTTGCCCATCCCCAGCCCACTCACTGGCAGGAGTGTGGGCAGAGTGGGAAAGAGAGACAGCCTTGATCCTGTGCCAGCACTGCTCAGCAATAGCCCAAACACTGGTGTGTTTTCAACACTGTTCTAGCCACAAACCCAAAACACAACACAATATCGCTGCTGTGAGGAAAGTTAACTTAATCCCGGGCCAGATCCTGTACACCTGCAAAAAACATCCATGGAACAAAAGACTCCCTCCCCACTTTGACATTTCAGAATCACGGTTATGGCAACCCATCTCAGCTATACCACTTAAGATTTATTCCTCGGCTATTCATTATGTGCATCCCCAACTGGTTTCTTATTGTCTAAAAGAAGAGAAGAGGAAGGAACACACTAAAACATGAAACAAATGGAGAAAAAAAGCCCAGAAGCTGACAAGGGTGTATAACTAAAGAGTTAAATCATTTAAGGACTGAGTAGAAAAAGGCAAAAATATATCCCACAGAAAAGAAGAGCGTTAAGTTAATCAGAGCAAATGACATTGCAAGTACTAGTACTGCTTTACTACTAGATGTAAAAACCAGAATTGTCTAAAAGAATATGGAGCAGCAGAAATGTTTCTATTGTATAACTGGAAGACATAACAGTGATTTCACATTATGTAACATTGCAATACTTTCCATTAAATCAATAATATGGAAGGATAGTAAACAGCAGCAACTTAAATTAAACATCTATTTTTCAATGGCAGGTCAAGGAATTATTAGAAAAATAAATGAAAGATGTGTTAGGCAGCAATGTTAATAATTAAATTTGTTTCCTAACAACTTTGAAATGCTGAGGAAATTTCATAGAACTAGAAGAAAGTTAATGTTGTAGCAATATTTAAAGGGTAAATAGGCTGACCTACGTAATTACAGGCTTTTCAGGCTGGCAGCAAGAAGGGCAAAAATATGAGAGAGGTGGGTTCAGGTCTCAATTACTGAAAGAAGTGAAAGGGAGAAGAACCAGAATAACCAAATGGAAGACAGTGGTGCAGGCTGTGCAGCCGTGCAACCTTCCCTCCACACACACACACACACACGCTGCAAGTCAGAGTAGTCACCAGATTTAGTGGTGATTTTGGCCTAACTAGTGCTTCTGATTCTGCAAGAACAACCAGCAGTAACACAAGCTGACAGAACAGATTCTTTGGAAAAACTGTTCTGATGTCACTTTAGGATATAATGCATTTGGTTAGCTCAATACTGATATATATACATATATATACCTCTGAACTCCTCAAGGTATGTATGTGATCAGATACCTACTGACATTTCAATGAAAGAACGAGAATGGCACGAAATCAACATCATACGCAATACACAAATGAACTTCCAAGTTCATGAAAAAGGGCCTTATTTCTGGTTCTGTTTAACATTTTGCATCAATGAAAAAAAGAAAGAGATTGCAGATCACCTAAGATGAGGGAAACTAAAATTAATGGCAAAAGGACACATTTCTGACAGTAAACCCCTGGACTCTTTGACTTGTTGGATACAACCTAAAACATTTCAAAGCAAACGTAAATCTGACAGGAACAAATTATACCTGCGATTTCTATAAGGCAGAAAAAAATGAAAAAAAAATAGCTCCCATATAGATTTTAACAAACATAAATGATGCAATGATGCTCTAGCTAAAAATATTAGTAGAATCTGGGGATCTGGGTATTAATATGTACTTTTTGATCCTTGTCAAGCAAGTTTTAGTTTACCAAGATGAAGTTAAGGGATGTTTTCATCATTGTTGATAGGTTAAAATACAAACTTTGAGCAGAATTTTAAATAGATATATAGATAAATATGTGTAATTTTGCAATACCAGTGGCACTTGGGGCAAAAAGCAGTAGGAGAATCAGAACTTTAAGTGACCTTTTACATACAGTGAAACAGAACTTCAGTCCTGGAGTCAAATGATACAGGCCTTACCAAGGTTAAAGCAGAAGCTGTACTGGAAGTTTTGAAAACGACACTCAAATGATAAAAAAAAACGTACACTTGAATGAAGTACTTACTTCTGTTCATCCAGATCAAATTTACTCCAAGTAAGCATGACTCTACTTCAGGTAACAAATACTGATCTCAAACAGAAGCACACAACTAACTTCGACAAAATCACTAAACAAGTGTCAAGTGAGGTGAATTTACACCACTAATTAAATACTTTTTAAGTGCATCTGCTGGCCATATGGATGCTTTCAACTAATAGAACAACTACATGCAACTTCTGTACTAGGAAAAGAAAGAAGTCGTTAGCTTGCAGCTACTTTGATAGTTGCATGTACAGAATTAGAGAAAACACAAATTAAGAAAAAATGGAATCTGAGTTCAGCCTCCCATGGATACTGCTAAACCACACTGTCCAAGTTTATTGCAGTGGTAGAAGATGACTTCAGAAAGGTGAAATTAAAGCTTGAATACAAAAGGTCGTGGTAAGTGGTAACACAACAACTTTGGGAAAATAAAATATGCTATAATGTTGCTAAATTCTAGTAAGAAAAATATAACATCACATGTTTTGTTTAGTATGAGCTTTATATTCTTTTTACATAAGCAGGCCTCAGACTGCTCACAGGAAAATAATTTAAGCTTTGTCAGTTTATTCAGTAGTAAAGAAAAATGTGATTAAAGATAATGAAGGGTAATTTCTTAACCTCACGAAAAAACATAGGATGAAAAAAGTCTCATATTTTCAACTACTGTATCTCATTATGTTCTTCCAAAGTGCAATGAAAAACTGTACTTCGTATAACTACAGTATAACAACACATTGCCTCTGTACAAAAAAGTCAGAAGGATTTACTGTGCTGTCATATAAATTCCCTGTGTCTTGATCCTATTTCTATTAGAACAAAAATAGGTGTAGCGTGACATAAAAATTTTCCATCTCAATAAAAGTACTACTTTTAAACTCAAGCACAGTGTAATAACTCAAATAATTAAATTACTTTATTTTTAAATAAATTCTGCATACCTGAAATTTGAGTACATTATCTAATACTGTAAAAGGAGTCTGAGACCTGATCATGCACTCTCATATGCAATGGACTGTACAGTAAGCACAGGAAGGACATGGACCTGTTGGAACAGGTCCAGCAGAGGGCCACGAAGATGATTAGAGGGCTGGAGCACCTCTCCTATGAAGACAGGCTGGGAGAGTTGGGGTTGTTCAGCCTGGAGAAGAGAAGGCTCCGTGGAGACCTTATAGTGGCCTTCCAGTAGCTAAAGGGGGCTGCAGGAGTGTTGGGGAGGGACTCCTTTATGAGGGAGTGTAGCGATAGGACGAGGGGTAAGGGTTCTAAATTGGAAGAGGGGAGATTTAGATTAGATATTAGGAAGAAATTTTTTACTGTGAGAGTGGCAAGATACAGGTTGCCCAGAGAAGTTGTGGATGCCCCATCCCTGGAAGTGTTCAAGACGAAGCTGGATGGGGCTTTGAGCAACCTGGTCTAGTGGGAGGTGTCCCTGCCCATGGCAGGGGGGTTGGAACTCGGTGATCTTTAAGGTCGCTTCCAACCTAAACCATTCTGTGATTCTGTGACAGGATCAGGGGAAGAGAAACACAGCCAGGGTAGGGAGCACTGTGAGGCACGGGCTGCTATATTGCATATCATGGTGGAGGCTGTGGCAAACCAGACACTGCACCAGTATAACTGAGGAGCAAAACTGTCCCCACTGAAGCAGACACACACAGGTGTCTTGTGCAAAGCATGGCTTGTCCAAGCAGGGGATCGAACCCCAGGAATACAAGTGAGTGAGGCTTGCTAACAACTTCAATGTGACTGTCCAAATGGTAACACTCAGTGAATCAGAACTAAAGTCTCACTGAAAATAATCAAATATACCAATATTAAATAAGGGAGCTAATCATAGCCTGAAGATAATTAATAAGAGAATCATATACACACTGCTATGCCTAGAGAGTGGGTTTTTTGCTGTCAGATTTTTAGTTCTGGACAAGTGATGAGAAGAACAAGCTTTGTGACCTTTCTTTAAAGCTTCTTCTCATCCTATATAGGGATATGCAGTATCTATTATGCAAATGGACAATTTTTCAACGGCTAAAGAATAGCCTGTGACAAATGCCTGTTATTTTTAGCTTACACTAATGCACTGTGAAAAAGCATAGTTACCCAAAAAAAAATATTACAATGATAAATGTAATAATTTATTTAACAGATGGAAATCTATTGAAAATGGACAGGCACTTTGAGTAAGTACCCGAGAGAACAAGTAAGAATGTACAGTGCCATCAAAATGTCCTTTGTTTGTTTACTGAATTTCCTTTCATTTATAAGAGCAGTGAGGGCACTGTGGAATCTTTTGGAACTAAAATGAAGTACTGGAGACCTTCAGCTTATGCTGAGACATAGCGTACATTTGGGTTTGTGTGTGCCTGTGAGGGTCTTATTCTGCTGGAAATTAAGTGCAAGGAGCTGAGCTCTAAGAGAGCAGTCTTAAATGTTGGAAGGGAACAATGCAACTACTTCAGGTTTCACTGCAAGTCTTTCTCCTACCCTTCTTCTACATTTCTGTCTATTTAAGCAGTAAGCACTGCTGAATAAGAATCTATGGTAGAGTTTTATTGTCACATGTCAGAATGCTTTCTGCAAACAATTAGTAATAAAATTCCTGTTTGGCCTCATGGAGCCCTTTTGGGATAAAACCTCCCATGTTTTCTTGCTATTATTTTTCAATAGTAATTTGTGGGTAGAAACTGGGTGTCACCTGTAAGTGACTTGAGAAAAGCCCGTCTGACTGAATTCCTCTCCTGCAAGTGGAACTCCATGAGTAGGAGGAATCCTTTGCCCCAGGCCCTCCAGTTCTTTCACCCCAGCTTTGACATCTCTCAGAATGACTTCGCTGTTCTCAGGATGTGTACATCAAAAGGTGGAATTATCTAACAACAGTTTGAACCTTTTCTTAATTTCTTTGGAAATTTGGATAAAACCGTAAAATGGCAACGAGAAGCATACAAGGAGCAATTAGAAGGAACCTGATATTTGGTGGATAAGCAATTGGTTGGATGGTTGCATCCAGAGCATAGTGGTCAATGGCTCAATGTCTGGATGGAGATCAGTGAAGTGCACCGTCAGCAAGTTTGCAGGTGACACCAAGCTGATTGGTGCAGCTGACATGCTTGAGGGATGAGATCACAAAATCACAGAATGGTATGGGGTTGGAAGGGACCTCTGGAGATCATCTAGTGCAAGCCCCCTGCCAAAGCAGGTCCACCTAGAGCAGGCTGCACAGAAACATGTCTAGGTAGGTTTTGAATGTCTCCAGAGAAGGAGACTCCACCACCTCCCTGGGAAGCCTGTTCCGGTGCTCTGGCACCCTCAAAGTAAAGAAGTTCCTCCTCATGTTTAGAAGGAACTTCCTATGTTCAAGTTTGTGAACATAGTCTTCTCTTCTCAAGACTAAAAAGACCCAAGTCCCTCAGCCTTTCCTCGTAAGAGAGATGTTCTAGGCCCCTAATCATCTTTGTAGCCCTCTGCTGTACCACCTCCAGCAGCTGCCTGTCCTTCTTGAACTGGGGAGCCCAGAACTGGACACAGTACTCCAGACGGGGCCTCACCAGGGCAGAGTAGAGGGGGAGGATAACCCCTCTCGACCTGCTGGTCACACTTTTCTTGATGCACCCCAGGATGCCATTGGCCTTCTTGGCCACAAGGGCACATTGTTGGCTCATGGTCATCGTGTTGTCCACCAGGACTCCCAGGTCTTTTTCCACAGAGCTGCTTTCCAACAGGTCAGCCCCCAACCTGTACTGGTGCATGAGGTTATTTCTCCCCAGGTGCAGCACCCTGCACTTGCCTTTGTTGAACTTCATTAGGTTTCTCTCTGCCCAACTCTCCAGCCTGTCTAGGTCTCGCTGTATGGCAGTGCAACCTTCTGGTGTGTCAGCCACCCCTCCCAGTTTTGTATCATCAGCAAACTTGCTGAGGGTACACTCTATCCCTTCATCCAGGTCATTGATGAATACATTAAACAGGACTGGACCCAGTACTGACCCCTGGGGGTCAGTTCCAGACCTCCAACTAGACTCTGTGCCACTAATCATGACCCTCTGAGCTCTGTCTTTCAGTCAGTTTTCAATCCACCTCAGTGTCCATTCATCTATTCCACACTTCCTAAGTTTACCTAAGAGGATGCTGTGGGAGACAGTGTTGAAAGCCTTGCTGAAGTCGAGGTAGACAACATCCACCGCCCTCCCCTCATCTATCCATCCAGTTATGCCATCATAGAAGGCTATCAGGTTAGTCAGACATGATTTCCCCTTGGTGAATCTGTCTCAGAGTTACGCTCAGTTACATCCCCACCCCACTTCAAGTCGAGTTTAAAGCTCCCTCAATGAGCCCTGATAACTCTTGTCCTAGAACCCTTTTCCCTCTGTGAGATAAGCTTTTTCCGTCCATTACGAGCAGGCCTGGTGCCTTGTAAGTCAAGCTGTGATCAAAGAACCCAAAGTCCTGCTGGTAGCACCAGGCTTGGAGCCAGGCACTGATCTGCTGGCTCTTCCTATTTACCCCCTCATCATTCCCCACAACTGGAAGGATAGAGGAGATCACGACTTGTGCTCCTGATCCCTTGACCAGTCATCCCAAGGTCCTGAAGTCTCTCTTCATTGCCCTTGGACTTCTTTTCACTACTTGGTCACTGCCTACGTGGGAGATTAAAAGGGGATAATAATCTGAGGGCTGTACTAGTAGGAGGGAAGCTCCTTCTTTGTATCACTAACCAGGGCCCCAGGGAGGCAACAGTCCTCCTTATTTAGTGGGTCTGGTCTGCATATCAGGCCTTCTGCTCCCTTCAGTAGCAAGTCCCCTATGACAATGACCCATCCCTTATTCTTTACTGCAGAGGTTTTGATAAGGGAGGTGGTCCAACTAGATCTTGCTGTCACCTCCAAGCTGGAGGAATTGTCTTCCTCATTATTGTCCAGTTCCACTCGTAGAACATTGTACCTGTTATGCAGAAGCATCTCGGAAGGTGACATAGTTACTGGGCAGGCACGCTTGCAGCGCCTGTTGTGCCAGGCAGGAATTTCTTGCCATTGCCCCCTGTTCTCCAAGTCACCACATTCAGTTGGGCAGAGAGAGGACAGGGAGTTCTCTGTAGCAGGGGCTCCATCTGCCTGCTGGATTTCTACCACAGGAGGCCAGGTGCGACTCCAAGCATCTGTCTCTCTCTCTCTCACATTCCCTGATGGCCCTCAACCTGCTTACCTCCTCCCTGAGCTCCATCACCAAGCAGATGAACTCCTCTACCTGGGCACACCTCCCACAGGCGTGCTCACCACTGCCATCCCACACCGACGTAAGAGCAGAGCACACCCTGCAGCCCGATGTCTGGGTGGCAGCATGTTCCCACGAGAGCTCTGTCTGAGAACCTGCATCAGAACTGGTCGGTGCTGAGCTTATGGGTGCCATGGTCTTCTTCTGAGCGGAGACCATTGTTTCCTGGCCGAGTTGGCAGTCCTTCAGTGCTCTCCCGTGCAGACTGCCGTGCCTGTTCACCCACCCAGGAGAGCCCGCCCTTGTCGTCGTGCTCCCAGGTGAGGCCCACTCGCTGCTTGCTTACTCCTGAAAAAGCTTCTTTTATGAGAGGGGCAGTGGCCCCGGTGAGTACGCCTCGTGTAGATCTGCCGCCAGTGGGTGGGGGGTGTACTGACTCCACCCACGCCTCCTCAGCAGCCTGCCCACAAGCTGCCAGCTTCCAGCACAGCCTAGCTGCTTTCCCCAGCTTCAAAAAGCCCCAAAAAGAGCTCCCTGCCGTCCCGTTTCACCACGATTCCCTTCCCCAGTGTGAGCTTACCTGTACTGGAGCTGGTCTCCTCAGCGAGTGACCGTTGGTGCGGTTACACCTCGTTTAAATCTGCCACCGGTGATGCTGGCTCCGCCCACGCCGCCTCAACTGCCTGCACACGAGCCGCCGTAGGCTTCCGGCACAGGCTGGCCCCGTTGCCCGGCTTCAAAATGCCCTCAAAAAAGCCCTCAAAATCTTTTTGCTGCAATTCCCTTCTCCAGTGTGGACTTACCTACACTGGAGCTGGTCTCCTCAGCAAGATGCCATCTAGAGGGACCTGGGCAAGCTTGAGAAGCTCATGAGGCCAAGGGGAAGGTTCTCTGCATGTGGTTTGGGGCAAACCCCCAGTATCGATACAGGTTGAGGGATGAAGAGACTGAGAACAGCCTTGCGGAGAAGCACTTGGGGTTACTGGTGGATGAAAGGCTGGACATGAGCCCACAGTGGGAGCTGGCAGCCCAGAAAGCCAACTGTATCCTGGGCTGCATCAGAAGAAGTGTGGCAGCAGGTCGAGGGAGGTGACTCTCTCCCTCTACTTTGCTCTGATAAGACACCACCTGCATCCAGCTCTGGAGCCCTCAGCACAGGAAAGACATGGACCTGTTGGAGTGGGTCCAGGGGAGGGCCACAAAAATGATCAGAGGAATGGAACACATCTCCTATGAGGAGAGGCTGAGAGAGTTGGGGTTGTTCAGCCTGGAGAGGAGAAGGCTCCTTGCGGCCTTTCAGTACTTAAAGGGGGCTTGTAAGAAAGATGGGGACAGACTTTTTAGGAGGACCTGTTGCAATAGGACAAGGGGTAATGGCTTTGAACTAAAAGCCATTCAGACTAGATCTAAGGAAGAAACCTTTTACCATGAGGGTGGCGAAACACTGGAACAGGTTGCCCAGAGAGCTGATAGATGCCCCATGCCTGGAAACATTCTAGTTCAGGTTGGAAGGGGCTCTGAGCAATCTGATTTAGTTGAAGATGTCCCTGCTCACTGCAGGGATGTTGGACTAGGTGACCTGTAAAGGTCCCTTCCAACACAAACTATTATGTGATTCTATTACATCTAGTATGTTCACAGTCATACATGCCATGGTGAAACAGGCAGAAGCCTAGGATCTCAGGAAGGATAGGCAAAATATCAAAGAAATATAAGACAAAAGACTGAAATTTTCGAATATCGATACTCCTAGGCTACAAGGTAAATTTAGTTTTAGCAAGGCCCAGAGGTTCTGCAACACTCTAATTAAGAGAGGAAGTGACTTAGAACTTTGTGTCTTCAACAGAGTGGAAACAATGCCTTGGCCAGAGTCGTGTTTGCTTCATCTGGCATTAGTTTGTACTAACTGTTCCTCAACAGGAGAGGAACCGCCATCTCTGTAGTGATGGAAAACAAGATAAACAATTGCAGAGAATCAGCATAGCACTGGTGTTTCAGCTGACAGTATTTCACGATGACTCAATGAACTCATCGAAAGTAAATATTAAAAGAAAGTGGAAATGGGTATGAAAGGAATGTTGCCCAGCATCTATCTTTTGTGTTCCCCAGGAAAATTACTGGATCCATGCTAGTGCTGCACCAGTGTATCATCCTAGATCATCTGCCGTTAAAGCCAGTTCACATACTCCCTACTAGTAGAGTCTTGTCTGTACCAAAGTCGGTGAGAGAATTCTTTATGATTTCAGTAGGGTCGTGATATCCTCCATGTAATGTTAGGAAAAATAGAAGTATAATCTCTAATTTTTGTAATATTCATTTACACCTAATCATTGTATTGTTGTTATTTTTTAAATTTTTTTAGTAACAGGAATATTTGAGCGAGGAAATCTTTGAGAAAATGACTACATTCCAGAGTACTCAAAACTACCTACCAGCTCATTACATCATGCAAACTCTGAATACTGCTCTATGCTCACACATGACTACCGGCCAGACAAGCCACCCATCTGCAGGAGGTAATTACCAGTCTTGGCAGATAAGATCTACTCGAAATCTGGACAGCATTGTGTTTGGTGGATCTCTGCCAGGACTCACTAGCTTTCTAAAAAGGGCCCTTCTACAGTCACCGTGTGCTGGGCTGTCAGTATGATCATCCAAATGGGACTGAAGTAGTCCCATGCACATTTTCTTTCTCATCAAGAAATTGCTAGCAAATCCAACGGAGTGGAAGGTAGAGTGGCCCTAATTGACATGAAAACACGAAAGGACAGGCTGCTTAAAGATATCAAATATACCCAGTCTCTTAAAAAAATAATTAAAAAAGGATATTGAACAATTTTTTCTAGATTGAGATCCAGAGGAAGGTTTTATGTGAACACAAACAGCAGCTCACATTTGCCTTGGAGTTCTTGCTCATTTTAAATATAAACATTATTTAAGTGGAGCTTCTTGGTGGCAAGAAGACTTCATTCCTGTCAAAATAAGATAACATCATGGCTTCAGTTACTGCTTTGTTATCGTTATCGATCTGGGCTACAGCAATGTAATACACCTTGCTATAAATAATTAGTATAGCTCATTAGTCACTTGCCCTCCTGGAGCAGATCATGTCCTGCTTCTGTTTTCTGTGCAGTCTTCCCCTAGAATCTGGTCAAATTTATAATCTTGGTATGTATCTTCCCAGGCCTGTGATGGTCTGGGAAGAAGGCACACATGCATTAACTTTGTCCTTATAGCTTAAAATGGAAATTGTGACTTACATATTATTCCAAAGGATCTGTCCAGGTCTTTACAAAGTTTTTCTTGCTTTCTTTGACCCAAGAATCACTTTGAACATCATGTAAGATGATTACTGAAAAGCTCTTGTACACTCTACACACAAGGAAACTTCTTAAAACTTGTCACCAATAACTGACAAAGCAAACATAGGTTTTAAATAATTAAAATCATTTTTCCCACATTGCGAGAAAAGGCAAAATTGACACTGCAGAGATACTTGTTGTACTGTTTATTGCACTTCAGAAATGCATTCACATGGAGGCAGAACAGAAAATCCGAAAAGAGTGGCTGGATCACAAATCATTCTGCGCAATGATTTTGTATTTACTTGTTAGTTAATCACTACTATTAGGATAAGTATACGAAAGAACAAACAAAATTTGAAAAATTTCAAAATTTAAAAATCACTGAGAGCATGAAACAATATGACCATCATATTGCCTGTTAAGCTGTGCATAAAGAATGTAGAGATACCATCTATCGCTATCATCTGTCTATCTACATATTTACCAGATCAGAATAAGGGCTAGAAATGGACAAAGATATCAACAAAACATATTCAAAATCAATTCCTTAATAATGTCTGGAAGCAATTAACAGAACGGAAAGATGTAAAAAATATGGGAATTCCCACAAATTGTGCTTTGTTCAGTTTATTTCATGGGACATTTACTTCTTGTTATCAAAGCACACCAAAACATGACAAGAATCAGTTGTCTATAACTTTTAGGATAGCAAAACCGATTGCTGCAAAGCTGGTTTTGTCTAGGGCAGTGGCTAGGAAAACCCCAGTACCTCAGACTTGGCTACCTACTACATTGTAATTCAGTTTAAAATACTTGTCTATCTAGCACGTTCCTGGCCACCCACAGACAACGCCTATTGTGTCAGCTGTTTGAGCAGCCAGAAAGAAAAGCCCCTCAGATTATGAATATTGAGAGACAGGAGTTAGATGGTTTATTTGCTCATTTACGAGAAATGAACAGAAATACCTCAGAGCATAAAGAAATCAAGTGATATATTCATAGGCTATAAAGACTTACTGATGAACATAAAGTGAGAGCTGTCCACACTGTAATAAAAACCACTTGCTATAATGGCAAGAGAGCGATGAGTTCCTATAGCAATATTTCTTAATAGCAGACTATCCATAAGCTCTAGCCATCACAAAGAAATACCTTTTTGTTTGACTTGAACATAGTGTGTTCGTTGATTAGAGCTACATATACTGAGACTTACAAACAGATAATACTGGCATGCTCAGAAATCAAAGTCTATTTTGCTAGGAACACCTTTCACACATATCCTCAAAGTTACGAGCAAATCTGACTCTAGGAGCCATGTGATTTCTAATTTCTTTGTTTAGCTGTCTACGGGTGTGTGGGAATGGAGATTACTGGAAGCAAACAGAGTTGAAGAAATGAACTTTTCACATATTTCTGAAGGAAGTAGTTGATATTCATTCTTACTCTATATGGAAGAAAGTTCATCTTGCTGATGGACTAACTCTCTAATACTATAATTATCTTATGAAAATATAGTTATTTTTAAAAAGCATGCTGATGAGGGAAAAGAATAATCTAAACTGAAGCTTTGAAGAGCATCAGGATAGAGATCTACAAGCAATGGAGCTCCATAGCAAGAAAATGAAGTTGTAATATTGCCTAGTAAAAAGGTTTTCACTCTTCAGCTGTTGGAAATGTGTTCAGTGTTGGAAGTGTCACCTCAAGATAGGTATGGACTGCAGTAGTGAAAACTCTAGGTAAAAAAACCATGTGCGTTTCCATTGTCAGGTGGACAATTACAGTCAAACCTGGAACAGGCCTTCCTGGCAACATCACAACAGGAGAAAATGTTTGCATACCATTACAGAACTATGAACACAATTAACGGAGGATTCCATAGAGATTACAACCACAGCATTTAAGAAACTAGCATAAGTAAATAGAGCATTGTTAAATCAATGAAGAAGTAAATCTATAGGAAAAGACAATGAAGACTGAAAATGAAAACAAGACCCAGAAGTCATATAGCAAATGCTGTACCAAAATCTATTAAAAATATTTCCTTTTTTAAAATGTCATTTATTATTTGGTTAAAAGAATCTTATTAAAATTTGGGAAACTGCAATATGCTGTCTCTACCAAAACAATCACAGCCTTAATTAGATATAAAACCTAATGTATACTGGAAAAAATTAATTCAAGTACAGGGAAGAAAATACGACTAACAAAAAGAAAAAAGTCACTTAATGCGTATGCTAACAAATAAACCTCCCTATTCTTATTCTGACATTTATGATTTGGATAGGAGCTTAATAATCAAAGACATTTTAGGAAGACTCTGAAGTACACTAAAATTCAGAAGTTTTGGCATCTTCAATAGACATAAAATCTTTACTTGCTTGTGCTTGTTTCTGTTCAACGTCTTTTCTTTGACAAATATCAAACCCTGTAATATAGAAAAATATTTGTGATATTAAGAATTTTTAAAAATACTTTAGACTTTCACTTTATCTTTTTTCCAAAAAAGGTGCTATGAAATGCCAACATGTACCAGCCGTGTTTCATATGAGGCAGATGTTAAGATCCCACTGCTGTACTTTAGAGCCGTCTTACAGACTGGTGGGAATTGATGTGATGTGACCTCAGATAGCCAAGGTGATCTCAATACAGTGACAGAAGTTATAGTCTCATACCACTCTGATATTTCCAGTATAAGCATGGGTTTCCATTGAAAGCATAGTTCCACAGTCTTAGCTACGCATCTTTGTTACCACATTGTGCCAATACTAGTGTTCCTGGGGTCACATGACTAACCAGATCAAGGAACTGATCTGTCTTTTCAGGACATCTGTCTATCACAGAAAACTTCCTTTTCCCTTGTAAATTTTCTGGCAAATCCATCTTTTACAAAAACTAGCAACAACACAGTGGAGGAACCAAGAACATAGGACCCATGGCAGGCTGCGGATCAACTGATTTAAAGTACTTGTGATAGCACTACATCTTTGGTTGCCACTCTGGCTGGATATCCGGTACTCCTTTCCTCTCGGAAAAGCTCTTCTCCAAGAGTTGCTTTATTTTTTTATAACCTCCTGGAGGCTTACAATAGAGGAACTAGAAGTACCTGTGAGGCACCTGTTGTCTCTCATTTCTCTTTCACATGAGGTCTTTTCCCTGTCTCTTTCAGCCTCCTTGCTAGGAAAAAAAAAAAAAAAAGAAAAGAAAGAAAAAAAAAAGATAGACTGCAGCTGCTCTGTTTCCCCGACCGCTGCAATTGTCACCACTGTTAGTCCCAGCTCACGAGCTGGTGACATGTCTCCATAGTGACTTTGTATTTGCTGGACTAGCATTACACAGCACAGCTCACATACTACAGTTACAGTGCTATTTCACATTTCCCAAATAGGATACTAAATCCCTCACCCAATGTCTCCAAACTGGGGATCTGAGAAAGTGCAGGCACCCACATCTATCAACACAGCTGACTTCAGAAATTCCTGAGCTGAAGCGCTCTGGAGGCTGGGAAGGTGAGCCAGGGAAGGATTACCATGCGCCTGCCTTACTCTTCTATTCTTGCCTAGTCCGCTGGCTGGATATTTGGTATGCCCCGTCACAGCATTTCTTATGTTCTCAGGTTGTAGAGTGACCCATAAAACCCCTGCTAACTCCCGGGAATCTGAAGGAATATTCAGCATCAGGACATTGAGTGCCCACAGCCCTGTTACATCTACAATTGCCTGTGCACCTCTCGCCTTTGGAGTCTAATCCACGGCACAGATTAAAAATGCTGACTACAGGACACAGAAGCCATTTTTAAAGAAGAGATAGTAGCCACCTTTTTGTTGTTAGAGGGTGCTTCTGAACCTGTATCCAGATATGCCTGTGAAAGCTAGCAAAAGCAAACCTACCTTCCGAGCACGCTTAAATTCATGGCGCAGGACTTTCTTTCACTGGGAACTTTAAAAGAAAAAGTTTAGGGAAACTTTATCAACACAGGTTGAACCAGCGTAAAAGCCTTTGGCTGTGTGGACAGGCCACGCACTGAGAAACCGGTGCACCCTTTCTCTGCCTGGATCCCTGCCTTGCTAACGCAGGCGAGTGCCTCAACTGCCAGATCTATGCTGGAAGGAATCGTCACTATTTCTGTTCTTGCAGTGCCACCAAGTAGCAAATAATGCAAAATTGACAGAGGAAGACTGCCTTGTCAGGGGTAAGGGCTTGAGCAGACAGAGCCATGGTTCTGGGCTCTGCCCCCTGATTTCTGGGCTCTTTATCAGGTGATTATTTGAGACAAAATTCACAGTACAGCCAAGGAGCTGCCGTCCCACCGTGTGGCTCCTGCCCTGCTGCCCCCAAGGGAGGGCGGGAGGTCTCCAGGACAGACTCCCGGAGAACAACTAAATTCACCTCAGTGATTTGACAGCACCTGGGCCAACGAGCGACCCTTCGGGGCGCATCTCCACTTCTGTCCGGGAGGAGGACGGCAGCGCAGGGCCGGCTCAGGGCCCTGCCCCGCTGCAGACGGCGCCACACGCTCTGGGGCGGCTGGGGAAGGGGGCGATAGGACGGGACAGGGCTGCACCCCGCTTCCCCGGAGGACTCCTCCGGGATCCCCGAAGGGAGAGCGGGCACAGCCGAGGCGCGGCGCCCGGCGAGGGCTCTGCTGTAGGGGGCAGCAGCGCGGCAGCCGCCGCCCGCCGGGGCCCTGCGGCCCGGCCCGGGGCCGGCGGGGCCCGGAAGGCGCCGCGCTCCCTCCCGGCCGCTGAGTGGCGGCGGCGCGTCACGTGTGCGCGGCCGGGCCGGGCCGGGCCGGGAGGCGGCGGCGGCGGCAGCAGCAGCGGACTGCACTGCCCCGGGGCGCGGCGCGGAGCGGAGCAGCGGCGCGACATGTCCCACCAGACCGGGATCCAAGGTACCCCCGCGGTGCCCACCTGCCCCTCATGACAGCGGGAGGCGGGCGGAGCGCCTTTCCCCGCGGGTCGGATTGGGGCGCGAAGGCGGGCGGGGGGGCGGCCGTTGTGACCGTTTAACGGCCCGTTCCCGGTGGAATTTTCTCCCCTGCCGGGGTCTTTGTTGGCTGCTGGAGGAGCCCGTCTCTCTCTGCCGCGGGGTGGCGAGGGGGGGAAAGCGAACTGAGCGAGGGGGAAAAGTGCTGCTGGCATCGGCCCCGGGCGGCCGCCGCTCCGCGGGGTCCGACCCGGAGCTTCGTCCCGCGTCAGGCGGGGTTTCCCCGCGCGGCTGACCGCCGGAGAGCGGCGGGGACCCGGCTGACGAGACTGTTCACCGCAGAAACCCGCAAAAGGCGAGGGGGGCTCCCCCCCGCCTTGGCTCAGGTGACTTCCCCGGGCGCAGGTTGTCCTGCGGCGGCGGGGGAGCGGTGCGGTGGGAGCCGGGGCTCGGGGGGGCGGGGGTTCCCCGGGCACCTCCCGGCTTTTTGGAGAAGCTGTCGCCTGCCCGGGGTTTGGGATGGCTCGGACAGCACCGGGCATGCCGAGGGTCGCTGCCGGGCCCGTCGTGGCATGAGCCCTGAGGAGAACCAGGAGCCCCGGAGTAGGGAAGCCCACTAAAAAGCCCATCGCTGGAAGCCCCGTTAGGGGAAAAGTCGGGGGGAACCCTTTTTCCCCCACGTTTCCAGGCCTTGGAGGGTGTGAGGAGCAATTAGAAAAAGACAATGTTATTGTTTCACGGTATTACCATGTCCCCCCGAATCACAGAATTGCTAAACAGGGATTATACTGCAGGATTATGGGGGGTGTCAGGTTTTACTGTCTCGATTTCTGCAATCTGCTTGTTTGGTGACTCGTACCGTGTACTTTGCCTGCTCTCCCATATTTATTGTTGAAGGTGACTTTTGTCCCAGCCACAGCAGCTCTTAACTGCTCTTCTATTCCCTTTTTTGTCCATTGGCTGCATTTGGTCTGCACCCTTTTGCCTCTCTTCTTTTCCTTCACCTGCATGCCAGTCTTTGCTCTTTTTTTGCTGCTTCTTGTTTTAAGTTCTTCAACCCTTCTCAGGCTAGAGGTGCATCTGGGATAGCTTTTTTTCCCAGGCTGGGAAAAACTGTTATAGTGGCTCTTCATTCCCTTGTTCTTCCCTGCCCCAGGCAATGCTGGAGGGAGGAGCAGAATAATATCCTGTTGCTTACCACAAACAAGAAGAGTGGCTAAACCTCTTCTGCTGCTCTCCTTCATGTCTTTGAGAATCTTTTGTCCTCTGAGGAGAGCTGTAGAGAACTTGCCAGCTTTCCTGCACGGATCCTGCTTTAGCAGGCACTAATCAGGGGTCCTGTTTGCAGCAAAGCATCCCTTGTTGTGCTGTTGCTGGCTTTAGCTACAAACAGGCTACTGTCACTCATAAACAATTGCAAGATTTGGCAGCATGGGCTGCTCTTTTCTGGAAACAGAAATGAAGTCATGGGGACAGTGATATGTACCAGGCAGTTGCTAAAAGGACTGGAGTTTCAAACAGGCCAGTGCAGATAAATAGTGTAGAAAGTTGCAGAATGCATTGAGCTGTGGGAAAATACAGTAGAATATGTTCACAGTCTTCTAAATAATTTTAAAATAATATTCCATGTAAAATATTTGTGAAATAAACTCGAATTTTAATTCCGTAGGTCTCTGCTAAGCATAAAGTTTAAGTAGAAAATAATAGCACTCCGTTGAGAATTTTAAAACCTTTATGAGCAAAAAAAACATAGATCACTTGATAGTGATATGGTTTCTCAAATACCTTGTCTCAAAATGTTTCTTCAGGAACTGTCATAGTTCTGATAATGGTGCAGGGACTGCTGTATTTCGGGCTTGTTTTGGTGTGTAGGTTTGAAATAAGAGAATAAAGAACAAAAAGATAATAGAGAGGAAGAGGACAAAAAAAAGTCCTGGGGGAAATGAAAGGTCTAGAAAGTGGTACAATGTTTGCGTGCTGAATAGAATAGTGAGGACTGGCAGAGATGACTAGAAAAGCTGGCAGCAAATTACAGTGAGGGTCTGCACTGGTCAGTGGGAAGATTCTAACTGGGATGAAGGTGAGGTTGGACTGGTAATCCAATGCAGCTCAGTTTGTTTAATACCACCTTTCCCTCCCAGGCCGTTTTGGAATTTCAGAATGGGCCTGGGCATCACTTCGATGGGCGTAAATTTAAAATGTTTTGAATATGGGCGGTAATGTTGCTGGATACCATCTGACCATCTGTTCAGTTGGCCTCAACCTGACTATAAATAATCCTTTTTATTTATTTCCTGGTTTGATGTTTGTTTTGCTGATCCTATGCTGTATGCTGTGGGATTACTTAAAGGACCAGCTTGCAATAAATGTTCTTGAATAAATGCTGTATAACCTCCTGTCTACGGTATAATTAAACTGATTTGCACTCAGATTATTTAGCAGAGCAGTTGAGGTAAGAATGATCTTCACATGACTCAAGCACAGTTCTTCAGTGTGCTTAGGGAAGTGAGCCTGTCGTGTTTGCTGTGTAATGTCAATGTGAATTACAGACATTTAAAAATATTTTTAATATCTTCTTTGTAAATTCATTATAAAGCTATCCTGTTGCAATAGGTTGAGGTTTGAACAATGTCATCAAGATACATACAAGAAGATAAGGTGATATGAAAGATGAGCAATGAGTGTCAGCCTTCACTGGTGCTCATCAGGGAGGTGTCGTCAGGAAAGACCGTCACTTTTGCCAGACAAGCTCTAAAATTTTCCTGGCAGGCGTAATGTTTCTGTCTGAAAGTTTGTACTAAGCCTGCAGACTTCATGAAGCTATTGTAATTTGAGATGTGTCATATTTTTATTGTGTTGCTGTGTTAACTCGGAAACCTGAGAGTGATAATGTGATGTCACCTTTAATTTTCACAATGTTGAAAATCATATGGTATGCTAGAAAGCAGGGCTCTTTTGTAGTGTTGCCTGTCATGTTTTTATGGCATGTCGGTGGCTGGAACAGTATGCAGCATACTGGGAACATCACTCCTGTGTTCCTTTCTCAGCCCAACTTTGAAGGGCCAGTTGTACACTTTTCCAGTGTTGCTCTTACCTTTGTGAATATTCTTTGTCCTAGGGAAGTGAGGTATGTTAATTTGGTTACTTTTCTTTTCTCTTTTTCAGCTAGTGGAAGTGTTAAAGATACCTTTGTTGGAGCGAGAAATGGACAATACAGGCTTTTAAAAATAGTCATTGACAATGGTTAGTCAATTTTTTTTTTCTTTGATTCTTTTAGATATTTTCCTAGTTGTTTTAGTGACCTACATGTACAATTGTTTGAAAAACAAAACTCTGGAAAACTTAATGTTACTAAGCTGTTTCATATACAGAAGGTAAGATTTAAGTTGTGGTGATGCTAAGCTTTTCTATACAACGCTACTGTGGTTTTAGGTTTGAATTTTTCTTCCAAATATAATCTCATATTTTACCAAGAACTGCTGTGGATTTCATATGCATAATATAAATGAGCTTACTCTTATCTTCTTACTAAAGAAAGAGTA